>NC_141991.1:252459851-252574851 GCF_049901715.1 Pseudonaja textilis
TATCCTCAGTGCTAGTTCTGATGGTGTTACTTAGTTTGAGTAATGAAATTTCTGCAAGGAAACAACCAAGCTCAGAAAGTACCCTTCTCATAATACATCCATACATATATACATATGTAAAATCACAGTATCTCCAATAAATGACTGCCCAATCTCTATTTAAACACCATTAGCAAAGGTGCGGCTTCTGTCTTATATTGTTATTGTTGTTATTGTTATTGTTTTATTATTATATTGCTATATTGTATCATATCATATCATATCATATCATATCATATCATATCATATCATATCATATCATATCATATCATATCACACAGCAGTAAGTTCCTTTCTGGAACCAAAGTGTTTTTTAATCTCCATCTGTCTGTGGAGATTCTCATTTCCTAGTCGAACCACAGACAACTACAATGATCTAATACATATCGATTTTACAGAAGACAATGTTGAGAAAGCACTACGCAATCTAAAACCATCTCTATCTATTGGACCAGATGGAATATGTGCCTACTTCTTAAAAAAGCTATCCACTGCCATAGCAGAACCTCTAAGCATAATCTTTGAAAAATCTTTCAGGACCAGCTCCTTGCCTAACCTATGGTCAAAAGCCACAGTCATCCCACTTCAAAAAGGGAGAGCCCAGCCTAGATGAAAATTACCGACCAATCTACTTATGCTGAGTCACCTGTAAAGTCATGGAATCAATTATTAACCAATCCATTATCCTCCACTTAGAGACAAACAACCTACTTTCTAATAAACAATTTGGTTTCAGAAAAAAACTATCCTGTAATCTGCAACTCTTACACTGCAAAAACAAATGGACTACACAACTCGATCAGGGCAAAACAATAGACGCAATCTACATAGACTTAGATCTAATGATCTAAGGGCTAGAGCCCACTGTAATTACATAGCCAAAAAGGCATTAAGAGTTGTTAACCTGTGTAGCTTCTTCTCTGGTAATATACTAACTAGAGCATACAAACATTTGCTAGACCAATACTCGAATACAGCTCATCAGGCTGGAACCCACATTACGTATCTGATATTAACACAGTTGAGAAAGTCCAGAAATATTTCACAAGAAGAGTTCTCCACTCCTCTACTCATTGTAGAATACCTTATGCCACCAGACTTGAAATTCTAGACCTAGAAAACCTTGAATTATGCCATCTTCGGTCTGATCTAAGTATAGTATATAAAATCATACATTGCAATGATTTACCTATCAATGAATACTTCAGCTTCAACCATAACAATACAAGAGCACACAATAGATACAAACTCAAGGTTAATTGCATCAAACTTGATTGCAGGAAATATGACTTCAGCAACAGAGGGGTCAATGTTTGGAATACTCTACCTGACTCTGTGGTTTTCTTCCCCAAACCCCAAAAACTTTAACCTTAGGCTGTCTACCATTGACCTCACCCCTTTCCTAAGAGGTCTGTAGGGGGCATGCATAAGCGCACCAACATGCCTACCGTCCCTGTCCTATTGTTTCTTTTATTTTTCTTATATGTACCCATTTCATGTATTCATAACTATGTATATACTTACACCTATTACCTTGTAAGTGATTGACAAATCAAAATAAATAAAGAAATAAACATTTTAATTTCAGTTCTAATCATAGGAAACCTTCCTTCCTCCCTCCCTCCCTCCCTTCCTTCATTCCTTCCTTCCTTCCTATCAGTCATTCTTCCTTTTTCTTTCTTTCCTTTCCTTTTCTTTTTCCCCTTTCCTGTCCTTTCCTTTCCATTGTTTGTTTCTTATCACATTCCCTCGATTTCCTGGAATATTATTTCCTATCCCAAAGTCTCATTTATACATTTCCCTAACTTAAGTATATGTCTGCTGTACATTTCTTTTCCCCTTCTTTTTTCTTAATTTCAGAGCAGAATTAATTTTCTTGATTGCTAATCTATCACCACTAAGTATGATACATATGGTATCAAACACGGCTATCTCTGCTATCATTAATTGTGGCACATTGTCACAACTGATAAGGAGCTGAAATATGAGAACGCCCAAATGGTTGTGAGTTTTTTCAGGAATATCGTTTCATTTCCCCAGGTTCTTTCCATAGAGAAAATATTGTTAAGGTAGATCTGTGAATTGGAACAAGAAAAAAGAAACAAAAAACGGCTAAGCAAAATGGAATGTATATTATTATACACAAAAAATGACAGTGTACACAGCAAATGAGATGACTATGCTGGGGTTTGTATCACAAATCACTAGTCGAACACTTCCCAAGCATGATGTATCGGCAGATTATGCGAGCAGATCCCAATAAGGTGGCCTTCTGCAGCTGACCAATAGTGATTTTGTCAGTGCCAATGGCTTTCAAGTGCTTGCCTAGGTCTTTAGGCACAGCACCCAGTGTGCCAAGTACCACTGGAACCACCTGCACTGGTTTATGCCAGAGTCTCCGCAGTTCGATTCTCAAGCCTTGATATCTGGTGACATTTTCAAGTTGTTTCTTGTCGATTCTGCTGTCAGCAGGTATGGCAATGTCGACGATCCACACTTTTTTCATCTCCACAATCATGATATCCTGGGTATTGTGTTCCAAAACTTTGTCAGTATTTATTCAGAAGTCCCACAGAGTTTTTCATGCTCATTTTCGACCACTTTTTCAGGCTTATGATTCCCACCAGTTCTTTGCTAAGGCAGATGGTAGTTGTGACACAAATTCCAGTGGACCATTTGAGCGACTGTGTTGTGACGTTGTTTGTAGTCAGTCTGAGCGATTGTCTTGCAACAGCTCAGTATGTGATCTATTATTATTATTATTATTATTATTATTATTATTATTATTATTATTATTATTATTTACAAAATCAAATCAGAAGGAAGAAAAGTGGTGAAGGAAGGAATGCACGCAGTTTAAAAAAAAATCAGTCTGACATATTATTTACTTGGAGAAGGAGCGAGGAGACCTGGGTTCTAACTTCCCTTCAGCTGTGAAATTGTATGGAGGATGAGGCCTCCTCCCTCTCTTAAACCAAGATGGTGCTAGGTTAAGATTGGGGTGGGGGGGAATGAACTTCTAGCCCTCATGCACCCATTGAAGTTAACCTAGAGAGCTTCTGTCAGTCCCTCCCTCTTAGCTTTAAAGCTAGGATGTTTGTAGAGGAAGGAAGGAAGGAAGGAAGGAAGGAAGGAAGGAAGGAAGGAAGGAAGGAAGGAAGGAAGGACAAATGAATAAGAAAGGAAGGAAAATGAAGGAGAGGAAGGAAAGGGGGGAAAGGAAAGGAAGGGAAGGGAAGGAAGGGAGGAAGGGAGGGTATGAAGCCACTACCCCCTTCCAAAAAGAATGAAATATTTTGAGGAATCTTTAAAAAAGGAAGGATAACGTGTTTTCTCTAAAAGAGAAATTAAAAAATCTTAAAGGAGACAGAAACTCAGAGCCCCCAGTTCCCTGGCCCCAGGAGATATTTTGTGCCCATTAAGAAGGGCCAGGCTATCTCCAAAACACAGGACCTTCAGCTCCAGGGTGTTGGGATTAAGACTCGATCCTTCAGGACATAATAGGATTAACTCATTAAAACACAGAGCTCACTACATTGCACAATCTCCTAAGGATATTGCATCACCCACAGAAACCTCAACCAAACGTAGTTCAGACGAACACCTATGATTTGTACTTTGCCTGTAGAACCAGTTTATGACCCCTACATAACCCCTACATGGCCCCATGGGAGTCTGACCACAGCCAATAGAATACATGTCCTTGCACAGGAACAGGAAGCTCAAGTGCAAAGCCCAAGAGAAGGTATAGAAACCCCTCAGTCTCAACTCCATGTGGTCAGCTGCCCAGAACCACAAAGCCATGTGGTTCTGCTTCATCAATAACATGGCCCTCTTTCCAATCAGCCTCCAGCCTCCATTTTGTCTCCAGTGCCTTTCTCCCAGCTTGGAACTGAACCAGATGGATATTTCTTCCAACGGAAGGAAGGAAGGAAGGAAGGAAGGAAGGAAGGAAGGAAGGAAGGAAGGAAGGAAGGAAGGAAGGAAGAAAGGAAGGAAGGAAGGAAGACTTCAGTTTTAGTCATGCCTAAATGCCTCTAGAGAACTTTCAACCAAGGCAGGTATGTTCTTATTATTCTCCTGCAGTAGCTATTTTTTTGAATATTGTCTAAAAGAGTTCCCCTTAGGGCAAAGTGACTACTGAGCTTTGCAAACTGTTTGTTACCTAATCTCATCTGAAAGCAACCAACCATCCCTCTTCCCCCTCCTCATTTGACAACAGTGAGTTCTGAACATTAGTTCATCTTGCGAAGAAGAACATAATACATTCTAAAACAAATTACGGTCATTCAGAAGGGAGGTGAACTTGAGGCAGAAGCATGAGGTTTTTCAAGTACAAAGCATCTTGGAATATCTTCAAGGCAAGAAAATGGAAATTGTTGTTCTTATTGAATTTGGCCACTTCAGACCAGAGCATTTTTTTAAAAAATGAAGTGTTGAGAAACCAACTTCACATCTTCTATGTTTTCTTTTGCTTTTAATTTCCACAAAGCCCTCTTGATATTCTTCCCAAGTTAATAAGATGCAAAGTCATCTTAAGCAGAGGGAGCAACAGACAATCGCATAGCAATGTCAAGGAAATGGCCAGAACTTGAAGCGTGAATTTTATTTACTTTTTCAAAACTCCTTTCTTTCAAATGCTTCTGTTCTTCTCCATCTTCTGGAATCGATCCTCTTCAAAGGAGGTTACTGCTTTACACAGTGTTGTTGAGGTCACACTCAGAATACTGCGTATAGTTCTGGCCACCATTGTTGGAAGAAATATCCTTCTGGGTTCAGTTCCAAGTGGGAAAGAAAGACACTGGAAACATGGTGACTGCTTGGAAAGATGGTTTAATGGTGGGCAGGACCACACAGCTTGGAGATCCAAAGTGAATAGGATGATCAGATGCTTCAAGATGTTGGGTGAAGAAGAGAAAAGGGGGCCAAGATGCTGAGAGACCCTTAGTTTTATACCCTCTATTGGGCCCTACCTTAGTGTTTCCTGTTCCTGTGCAAGAAATGCATCCTATTGACTGTCAGACTCCCAGGGGCAAGAGTCTTAGATAACTCCCCACCTTTCTTCTTCTCCTCCACTCCATACATCTCACTCTCTTCTGATGAGGCTACCTAGATTGAGGCTGTCGAATTCATGGCCCATGGGCTGGATGTGTCACACACTGGCCACACCCACAGCCAATTTAGCAAAGGGGGGAAAGGCCCCGATACATCACATGACACCGCCATGATGACATCAGTTTGACACTCCTGATAGCTAATGAAACATCTACAAGGGAACAACCAAGCTCAGACAGCACCAAGGACAGAGAAGTTGCTAGTTACTTTTTACCAGTCTAACATTGAGAGCATTTTGGCATACTGTGTAACGGTGTGGTATGCTGGATGCTCTGCAGTGGATAGGAAGATGCTCCAGAGAGTTGTAAACACAGCACAAAAAACTCATTGGTTGCTCTCTTTCTTCTTTGGAAGAGACTACGAAGACCAGACTCCTCTCTAGAGGATTAAAAACCTCCACAGACCGTTCTCATCCCGGTCATTCATATTTCGATCTGTTACCATCAGGGAGGCATTATAAGTGTCTTAAAATGAGGACTAATAGATTGAGAAACAGTTTCTTTTCCAAGGTAGTAATTGTCTTGAATCAAACAATGCATTTGCAATCTAGTCCTATTATTATTATAATTATTGTTTTAATTTTTAAAATTCTGCAGTGGGATTGTGATGTGGTATTTGGGGCACTGTGCTTTCAAATTTCATCGTATTCATGGAATGCAATGACAATAAAGGTGTACTATTCTATTCTCCTCCTCTTCCTCCTCTTCCTCCCCTTGTCCACTCCCTTCTAGGACTAAAGTTACTACCCAATTTGGTAATGAAACATCTGCAAGAAAACAGGACTTCGAGACAGAAATCAGTGGCAGCCATGCTTTCTGAAAAACATCCTGGTATTCTTTAGAGCCTCCCTTGGACTCGGGCTCCGTTTTCACAGAGTGAGCAGCGGGGAATTAATATTGCACAACAATCCATTTATCTGACAAATTAGGACTTTATCGACACCCCAGCAGATCGCGATTCCTTCAGATTTATTAGGTGCCGCTAATGATCTGACAAAGTTCTTTGTGGCTCTTTTTTTTTTAAAATGGAGATTGATGCTGGGGACAAGCACAACATTTCTTTATGCTAATGCTAAAGCTTAGTCAAAGCTCCTCTGCTTCGGTTTTTATTTTATTTTATTTTTTGTTCTATTGCTGGCTTCCATATCACAAGGGCCTTGCAATTTTTGGAGAATATAAAGAGGCTCTGGATTTTCCATTCTTTCTGTGATGATTAGTTTGGGGGGAAAAAATCACATCTGGTGCAAGTGATCTTTAGAAATTTGCTTCTTCTCCAGGATCTCAAATTAAATAATGTTACCAGTAAATGAGAATATTTGTTAGTCAGAGTTGAATTATGGGGTTTCTGGTGCTCTTTGAACTTGGTTGTTTTCCTGAAGACATTTCATGACCCAACTAGGTAACATCATCAATGCTAGAAGGAAGTGGGATTTGCTCTCTTTTTATATACAAGTGCCTTGAACTATCAGTGTTTGTGGGAATCTTCCTGGTGATTCCTTGATTAGGTTGTTGTTTACTGTTTGGTTGTTTGGTTGAGCTGGTAGTAATAGGTGTTGCTTACTACCACTTGTATATATACAGAGAAACCTACTCCCTTCTAACACTAATGATGTAAGCTAGTTGGGTCATGAAAAGTCTGTGAGAAAGTCACCGAGCTCAGGAAAGCATCAAGGACACCACAATTGTTGCCCTCCCCTCCTCCTCCTCCTCCCCCTCCCCACTTCTCTCCACAAATCCCACTCCCTTCTAACATTGATGATGTTACCTAGCTGGATAATGAAATGTCAACAACCAAGCTCAGAGAACACCAAGATCCCCACAATCTCCATCTCCTCCTCCTCCTCTTCTTCTTCCTCTTCACAAAGTCCACTTCCTTCCAGCACTGATGATGTTACTAGTTGGATAATGAAATGTCTATGAGAAAAGAAACAAGCGTTTGCAACAAAGATCCCTCAATATCTTTGCAATTTTCCCTGTAATAAACCTTTGCATTATTCAACCATCTTTGAATTATTGCTTACCTAGAACAAGGACCATCACAGTACAGTAGAAGGAAATGGAAAAGGAAATCACACCACGGGTTCATAAAGCTACACTAGAGTGAGCATGGATTATTTTCAGCAATTGGGGAAAAAAAAAATCTCATTTAACAACAGATCGAGATAAACCAGAAGTCTCAGGAAATGAATGGTGTGTGAGAGAGGCAGAATGATGGAACACAGACTCAAATGAGATTGCAATACCCACAGGCGTTGTGAAGCACCAGAAACATCCTGGGAATTTGGAAGCTTCCATTCAATCAGCTGAGGAAGAAAAACAGGGATGTTCATCCATCCATCGATTTATTTATTCCTTACTTGTTTATGCTTTTACATTTCGGTGCTCCGCCGGGATTTCACCCTATCCACACTTTAATCTCCCAAAAATTAAAAGTTAAAAGTTTTAACTGCAATAATGAAAGATAATAAAACTAAAGAGAGAGAGAGAGAGAGAGAGAGAGAGAGAGAGAGAGAGAGAGAGAGAATAAAAAAAGTGCAAGAAAGCAAAAAAGAAAAATATATAAAACAGATGTACGTTATTGGTCTTACCTGGATTTAATAATTTGGGGGAAGTTCTTCCTGGACTTGCTGACAACAGAATGGGAAAAAAAAAATTATCTATTGGATCTGCTTACAGTTTAGAGTTGAAATATGGAAGATGAGTTTTATATTTATTAACCAATGTGATCGTTTTAGGCCTCTGTTTGGGTTTTCGGCTGAAACGTGGATGTGAGAAGTCATTGCTTATTGAACTTACAATTAAGAGTTGGGTTATGGAATGAAGGCTTTTATATCTGTTAGGTTCTTGAAGCTCTTTGAATTTTGTTGTTAATTTGCAGACATTTCATTACCGAACTAGGTAACATCATCTGTGCTGGAAAGGAATGAAATATGGGAGGAGGAGGAGGTGGGAAGGAGGAAGAGGAGGAGGACTATTGAGTCCTTGGTGCTCCCTGAGTGTGGTTATTTTCTTGCAGACATTTCATTACCCAGCTAGGTAACCTCATCAGTGCTAGAAGGGAGTGGGAGTTTATAACTGTTAACTAAGAGGAGTTGAAACAATAATGAAACTGTTTATATGTCTCATGATGAGGATGGGAAGTCACTGTCAGGTGTGAAGAATCAGGGCCACACGATAAATTCCAGTTAGGCTGATTATTTGCTCATGCCTATATACAAGAATCTCATCAATTAACAGTTAGCATTAAATTGGAGTTAGATAAATGTTAACAGAATTGAAGAGGGGTTGGACATAGACAGCTTATGGGGACACAGTGACTCCAGACTGATTCTTCATCTTGATTCCACTCCCAGGGTCTGTCTGTCCTCCTACAAGTGATTATATATGAAAAGTCCAAAAGTGACAGGTCACACTAGACCAATAGTAGAAAATATTTATACTTCAGGGTTGAACTGTGGGGGTCTTCGGTGCTGTCTCAACTTGATTGTTTTCTAACAGATGTTTCATTACCAAACTAGATAACATCACCAGTACCAACTAATTAACTAGGTAGCTAACCAACTAGCTGACTAACTAGCAGCTAGATAACCAACTAACTATCTAGCTAGCTAACTAGCTAGCTAACCAATTCACTAATCAACCAATCAACCAGCTAACTAACACATGAATAAACATATGAATGAATGAACAAATGAATGAATGAACAAACTAATTAACTAAATAACTAGCTAACTAGCTAACTAGCTAAGTAACTGCCAGGACCAAATTAGTACTAGATAAGAGACCAAAAAAATTCAAGATGGGTTTGGATTAGAACACTTATGGGAATACAATGACTCCAGGCTAATTTCTCTCTTGACTCCACCCATGGTCTTTGCCTCTCCTTCTCTTAGTCACTTTCTTAGGTTTATTTTTTTCTTCTCTCTTTTAATCTTCCATGAACTTTGGTGAGGTTTCTTTTCTCTTTCTCTTTCTCTTTTTTCTTTTTTGCAGCCTCCTGCCTGCGCATTCATAAACATTTAGGATTTATACAAACCGTATGTGCTTCCTCTTTAATTTCCAGTCTGACACTTTGCACCGAGTTTATATTTCACTCTGACAGCTCTCCCGGCATATAGATTTCGGTGGTGACAACTGCCGTATTACAGCAAATGTGTGTTTTATGAAGGCTGCAATGACAGAATGGATTGTTTTAGAGCTATGTTCATAATTAGTAATTAACTTCCTTTTTTTTTTTAACCCAAAAGAAAATAAAGCTCTCATTGGAGTTCATCAAAGCGCCTTTAAAAAAAAAAAAAGTTCTCTATCCATGTATTATTAAAAAAAAAATGTAACAACCCATCACAAAACGGTATGATTTCTTTTTTTTCTGACATCCATCAGCTTATCTGATTCCTAACAAAGCATTCTTTCACTAAAGCAGTTTCTGGTAACAACGTGTTGGAAAGCTTGTAAAATGAAGGAGTTTTAATAGCTAACCATTCACTATGACAATATCAGTGAAATCTCTCATAGCGTACATTGGACAGTTAAGCACTGTAATCTTCCTTTTGCTAGGGAGATCCAATAACTAAAAGGTGGAGAGAGAGAAAAAACACACACCCAAGACCATCCACAAAGGAAGATAATTCTTTGTTTTCTTGCAAAAAATAAAAACGAATATATAATCTCCCGCTTATTAAGTAGTTGAAGGATAAAATGCACTTTTTTTTCTTTTTCTTTTTTTTCCTTTTGCTAACAATGCAGGTTGTAATAAGTTTCTATCCAGCGGCTTGGGATGCCTGCTATCAGGAGGTTCTGTTGGAAATTAAAAATAACTCACAGCTCTGTTTTGCTTTAAAAAAAATAATAACAATTAAACAGAAGCCTTGACTATCTATAGCTCTTTAAAATGACATATGGTGGTTATTTTTAATTTTTATCTTAATGAGATCAGCTTAATTAAATGTGAGCATCTCTGTGGAGAGAATAATGCTCTGAAGATTGGTCTCTATCCCCAGAGACACCAAGATGAAGATGCATGCTTCATTATTATTATTATTACTTGTTTTAATGCAAAACATTTGGAATTCTTTCTGAGACCACCCTCACAAAATGATGTAGCGTCAGGAACATTGGTGAAATGCTACCGGTTTGGTCAGGTCCAGCTGAACTAGTAGCAAAAATTGCTACCAGTTCAGCTAAACTGGTAATAATAAAAAAAGCTCCGACGATCAGCTGAGAGGAGAAAGAAGAGAAAAGCAACAGATTGGCCCTCCCAGCCACCTCAACACTTTTCTGTTCTTTATCCTCTCAGCTGATTGGCCCATGGGTTGGATCTGGGCCATGGGGTGCTTAGATTTGGCCCATGAGCCTGACCTGGAAACAGCAAAGGTCTGGCCCGCAGTGCCTTGCCTGTGAAAACAGAGCTCCGTTTTCAACCACAACCGTTTCCAGGAATCCTCTGTCACGTGGCCTCCCTGGGCTCTGTTTTTGCTAGCAGAGGGCTGCAGGAGGCCGTCACAGCTGAAAATGGAGCCTCATTGAGTGAGGGTGAGCTGGACATGCCCACCTTGGCCATGCTCATACCCCAATCCCCTGAGGTTAAACACAACTGTTGTGTCTATAGGACTGGTTGGAGTTCCCAACCAGGTCCGCCGTTCGAGCGGGAACGCCGACCGCTCCCATTGGCTGATACTGTTTGACAGCTGGCTATAAAAGGGAGCTGTCAAACGGTATCAGCTGTTGCCGCCAGCTGATCTGCCGAGTTAGCCTGGCAGATGCGGCAACCCTTTATTCAGTTGAATAAAGCCTTTAAAAACATTCGCTCTGGCTCAGCCTCGTATCTCCGCCGCTCTACAACAACAACCCTGATGTGGCCCTCAATGTAAATGAGTTTGACACCCCTGTTTTAGGGCCTGAAGATCTCCATCTAGCTGTACTGCCGTTTCTGATCTACTGAGGCCTCATATAGAGAAAATTTGTAAAAAATGTTCTACGGATGGCATCTACCCCCTGCTAGATTAGCAAAAATGTTCCCAAACAGATCATCTGAATGTTGGAAATGTAAGCAAGAGCAAGGAACCTATTACCATGTGTGGTGGCCATGCCCTGTACCGATAAAATATTGGATAAGGACAAAAGAATGCATAGGAGAAATAATTAAACAGCAAACTGAATTAAGACCAGATACTTTTCTATTAGGTATAATAACAGGAAAATATGATAAGAAAACAGAGCATCTAATGCTACATTTATTAACGATGGCAAGAATAATTTACGCACAGAATTGGAAAAATGATAGTATGCCACCAGAGGAAAGTGTGATAAAAAAAGAGACTAGACTGTGCTGAGATGGATAAGTTGACCATTGAGATAAAGGAAAGGGAATAAAACAGATTATTATTTGACATGGAATATACTGTATGATTGGCTAAATAATAGATATGTAGATATTAATAGAAAAGATGACAATAGGATAATAAGATAAAAGTTATAGTGGACAAAGATAGATTAAGGCAGAGGTGGTATTCAGTTCTGGAGAACCAGTTCTGGAGAACCAGTAGCAGAAATTTTGAGTAGTTGGAGAACCGGCAAATACCATCTCTGACTGGCCCCGCCCCCATCTATTCTCTGCCTCCCTAGTCCCAGCTGATTGGCTGGGTCTTCTTTGGTTGCCCTGCACAGAAAAATGGAGCTGGAAAGCAGGTTAGTGGGGTGGGGAAGGAATGGAGATTTTGCAGTATCCTTTCCCTGCCACACCCCACCAAGCCACGCCCACAGAACCAGTAGTAAAAACAAATTGAATCCCACCCCTGGATTAAGAAATATAGATAAATGTACAGATAGCTAAAATTTATGTAAAAGTATGTATACTGTCACAGAAGCGTTGTAATGAATGGAAATGATATTGTATACAAGAAAAATTGTTTAATAAAAAATATTTTTTAAAAAAAGATCTACTGAGCATTCATGTCTTCTCCTCAAGGGAGTATTTTAGGTTGCCAATAATGTATACTGACTCCTTCTCCAGAATTCATCTCTCTTTTATACTGAGTATTTTTGTCCTGTGTCTCCTGAGCTAAAGTTGTTCTGACTTTTATGGTGAGACATGTGGAGATCAAATTATGAAAAGGTAGCAATGCTTCCTAGAACTTGGTCTCTCCCTTGATCTCTGACATCTTTTCTGTTGTGGTCATCTTTGTCATGTCAGTTGTTACCATGTCTCCATGAAAACACAGATTTGTCTTGACTTTTTTTCTGCAGAATGCCAGAAAGGCCAGCTAAGAATGTATCTTGCCCTCTACATGTTGCTTTGATGAGCAATTCTTGAGGTCACAGACCACTTAACGGGTATGGCATATCTAGGATTCCATTTTACTCATTATCTCTGGTGGAGTTAAAAGAAGTTGAGTGACCCCTTGTTATTTCAAAGGTGGGTGAGTCCATTAGCCTCTTGCTTTGTTTTGAGGCTAATCAGGGGAAGAAAACAATTTCTGGCCAATGTACGAGCAACAAATGTCTTTTAAAAATCATCAGGAAGATCAGGAAGAGGGTCAACTCTTTGATGATTGCTAAGTAAGGACATTGCACATCTGCATTATTCAGAGTGAATTCACAATGCTCGAGAGGTGTGGAAAACAACAATGACTCATTTTCAGTGTCCATTTTGCAATGCTCAAAAGTGATGAGGCTAAATTTGGGAATAAGATGGCAGGAAGGGGTATTGTGGGTCAGTTTAACTCCTTGAATCCAAATAACTGGTTATATACAACATTCTCGGCTGTTAAAAGTAGTTTGCTAAAGGCTAATTTAATGTCTAGGCTTATCAAAGGAAAGTAAAAGGAAGGGACGTTCTATATATCTAGTGAGGATGCTCATTTCTTTTCTCTCTCTCTCTCTCTCTCTCTCTCTCTCTCTCTCTCTCTTCATCTGCATTTAGCAATAAAAGCAAATATTTGTGGTTCATGGTTGAAATGAAGGATCCTTGGTGCTCTCTGAACTTGGTTGTTTTCTTGCAGACATTTCATTAGCCCAACTAGGTAACATCACCAGCACTGATGATATCAACTAGTTTGAGTAATGGAAATGACTAAGAAAGTCTTCAAAAGAAAAAATAAGCCAAGAAAGTCCAGTTGCCTCCTGAAAAAAAGCACCTTTGAGATGACAATGACCCGGCCCAAATCAAATCTTCATCCCAACTGGAGACATTCCTCCAGTCACTCCTTTTCCAAGTTCAGGGCAACATGTCCTTGACTCTATGAGAAAGAATGTTGTTGTGTCTAGTCTTCTACCTCACTATGAAATCCCCCCTCCCAAATTGCCAGGCACTGAATGTGGCAGCCTCGAAGCTGACACGATATGAGAGGAATAGTTGTCTAGGGTTTTTTTTTTAATTCTCCAGTGATAGAGCACTGAAGGCAAGTTATTCCATTGGTTGATTGCTGTCACCATTAGGAAATTTCTCCTTAGTTCTAATTTGCTTCTCATTTTTTCCAAACATTCTTTGTATGCTTTACCCATGCGGGCACAGTGACTAAAATGCAGTATTGCAGTTCAACCCCGGCTCAAGATTGACTCAGCCTTCCATCCTTCCGAGTTTGGTAAAATGAGGACCCAGATTATTGGGGGCAATATGCTGACCTATGTAAACAACTTAGGGAGGGCTGTAATGTACCATGAAGTGGTATATAAGTGCTTTTGCTATAGTGATTTTTAACCACTTCTGCTAAACCTGCTACACTAGGTTCAAACGAGATTGGGGACTGTATAATTCAGCATTTGGTACAAATTAATATTTCAAAGGCATATCATAATTTCATTGATTTGCGGGGGAAATTTAAACAACATTTTGTTCAGCTGAGTTTCAAGTTTAATATAATGCAAGGAACAACACTTAAGTAGCAAAGGAATTGGACTTTGGCATGGAAGATTATTTGTTTGACTTGCTTGGGCAAAAAGGAAAAAAACACAAGGAAGGAAAGAAGAATTTAAAAATGCAGACATGGCAAAAGAAATAATTGCAGAGAGAGAGGGAGGGAGAGAGAGAGAGAAAAGAGAGCACATTGCCCTTTCAAAGAGGATAATGGGCCTGCAAGAGCAAAGAAATTTGCATTAAAAGACCAGCTGTGCATTAGGTGTTGAATACAATAGGGAGTGACATAAATTATCATAGTAAGTAAATGGACATTTAAGAATTCTTGTGGGAGGCAGTTATCTTCCACCGGAATGGAATGGGGATTGTAGGTCTAGTTGGCTGTGTCTTTGCCTGTATTCACATTTAGCAGACAAGAAATTGGTCTATTTCTAGACTTTATTGAAGGCAGTGAACCCATCTTAGAGTTGATAGGATAGCAGTGTTCCAATATCAAAGGGGCTGCCCCAAAGAAGAGGAGGTCAACCTATTCTCCAAAGCCCCTGAAGATAGGACAAAATGCAATGGATGGAAACTAGTCAAGGAGAGATCCAACCTAGAACAAAGGAGAAATTTCCTGACAGTTAGAACAAATTAAATCGGAAGTTGTGGGAGCTCTGTCACTGCAGGTTTTTACGAAGATATTGGATAGCCATTTTTCTGCAATGGTGTATGGTCTCCTACTTTATCAGTGGTTGAAACAGAAGACCTCCAAAGTCTCTTCCAACTCTGTTATTGTGTTATTCTTGTTTGCCCCTTTAAGTTTCTCTGGTGTTTTAACTCCCTGTTTGACAATAGTTGGTTATGAGCTAATTCAACAGTAGCAAAATTTAAAAGAAGTCAGATAATACTTCTGTAATGTCTATGAAATAGACCATTGTCCCTGTATCCAGTGGGGACAAATCAAACTGAGAATATCCTGGCTGAAATAAAAACAGTTGTTGTAAAACAGGATAAAATTGTGGGGTCTGTGGAAAAAGTGGATTGGATATTTGACTGGGAATTTAGTTGAATCTATGAATTAAAGCAGAGGGGTCTTCAAACTTGACAGGTTTAAGACTTGTGGACTTCAACTCCCAGAACTGCTCCTCCAATCATGTTAGTTCAGGAATTATGGGAATTGAAGTTCACAAATCTTAAACTTTCCAAGTCTTGAAGACTCTTGAATTAAACTGACTTTCCAAAGTGAATCAGACAGTTGATTTGAATTGAGATGTTCAGCAAATTGGATGGCTCTATTTCTGTGGTGCAGTAATAAAGAGCGTGGATTATAAATGGCGAGATGAAGGTTCAAATCCAGCATCAACCATAGAAACTTGCCTGAGACATTCTTTAGGCCAACTCACAGGGTTGCTATGATGGAGAAATGTGGCTGAATGTTCTCAGGAGTTGCAAGAGGAAGCTCTTTCTTTGAGGGCAAACAGACAGCACAACTTGGAATGTCTGGTAGGCAGGAAGAGAAAAAGGTTTGATCTTCCTTGGCAATTTACAGAGTACTGTATAGTTATGCAGAAAAATGCTTCAGTCTGTCTGTAGGTGAACAACAATAAAGGAACTACTCTGAAGTAACTCCAAGTATTTTTCTTGGTTCTTTGGTCATGACAGAAAAGAAATACAAGAGACAGCATGACACCTTGAGTTGTGGAGAGGGTATAAATCTAGCAAATAAATGTAAATTGATGCATATGGAAATGTTAATTGAATGGATGATTAACAACTGAAGATTTTAATTAGTTCTTTTATTTGATAGTTCTCCTCCACACAATTTGTGAATTGTGAGATTTGGCAGGGAAAAGAACAGTCCGGACAAAATGTAAATTTATGGAGTTCATTGAGCAATGGCCAAGGGCTTTAACAGTGGATTACTGAAATCTGTGTAAGACAGGTCTGTCAATTGTTCTAATCTCCAATCTCTAATGACATCTCCAGGCTTACAAAGTAGCAGGTTGCCTCTTAACAGGAACTGTCAACATTTATTGTTGGACAATAATTTGTTGTTAACCACTGTCATGATGTTTCTGCCCGACTGGTTTTCAAATATTCAGGAAAACATTTATATTTTTAAATACCATGCAGATCAGTTGCTCCCATGCCACCATGTGATCCACTCTGGGGATCATGAGATCCTAGTCCCTCTCTGCCACCACAAGATCCAGAAATGAAATATCCTCAAGCAATGTCTAAGAGATGCATTCAGAGACTAGTTCATCCAAGCTCAATTTGTGATTCTTTTTTTCTTCAAATCAAAGAGTGGTAACTTCAAACCATCATATGCCAGGCTAAATCATCTGTATATTGTATTTTCTTCCTCACAGTAGCCAAACAAACTGCATATTAGGTATTAGGTATGCTCCCCATCTTGAGTTGATGATGGTGATGATGATGATGATGATGTGGGATTAGAAAAAAATCTAAAAAGCTCCAATTTCTTTTTCCTGAAAAACTCCCTATCTCACCCAACTGAGTGTAAAAAGTCTTGATTATATGCAGTAGTAAAACATGTAGTGAGTTTTGGAAAGAGCATGGAAACACTACCTGAAATATTCATGGTTTCCAACTCATACCAATCAAAGGTTTAATTCATCTATAAATATCATTTATACATTAAAGAAACCAGACTGTCTCATGCTACCGAGGAAACTTATTTTACTTGGTTTTGTGCACAGGAGTAACTATAAAATCTATAATAATAATGATAGGTAGCTAGGTAGGTAAATAGAAAGATAAATATAAAGATAAAAGGGACATAGAAGATAATGAGAGAGAGTAGATAGATAGATAGATAGATAGATAGATAGATAGATAGATAGATAGACAGATAGATGATAGATGGTAGATAAATGGTAGATAGATGGTAGATAGATGGTAGATAGATGATAAGTGATAGATAGAATCTAAGTTGCATTAATAGAGGGATACAATCATGATCAAGTGAGGTACTATTACTTTATGAACTTCATAAGACTGCACCTAGAATACTGCATCCAGTTTTGGTCACACTATAAAAAGATGTTGAGACGCTAAAAAAATGTAGAGAAGAGTAGCCAGGGGACTGAAAGATAAAACATATGAAAAATGGTTATAGGAACTGGCCATGGCTAGTCTAGTGAACAGAAGGACCAGGGGAGACATGGTAGAAGTCTTCCAAAATTTGCGGGACTGTCACAGAGAGGAATGGGTCAAGTTGTTTTCCAAGGCACCTGAAGGCCAGATGGAAACTGATCAAATAGAGATTCAATCTAGAAATAAGTAGAAATCTTCTGACTGTGAGAACAATCGACCAATGGAACAGCTTGCCTATGGAGTTGTGGAAGCTTCATCACTGAAGGCTTTCTTAGAGAGATTGGACTGTAATTTGTCAGGGATGGTGTAGGGTCTCCTGCTTGGGTGGGCAGGTTGGACTAGATGATCTACAAGATCCCTTCCAACTCTGTTAATCTGTAAATTCTAGGAATTCTTGGAATTGAAGTCCACAAGTCTTATGCTGGCTGAGGAATTCTGGGAGTTGAAGACCACTGGTGTCCACCTAAGAAGCTAGATAGATTCAGCCTAAATCAGATCATTGCAGAATGAGAAGCTTGTTCAAACATGTAGACAACATGTAGACTTGTAGACTTCAACTCCCAGAATTCCTGAGCAAGCCATTCTGGCTGGGGAATTCTGGGAGTTGAAGTTCACAAGTCTTCAAGATGCCAAGTTTGGATACCTCTAGACTTGTCACTAAATGTTACGGGCTATAGTCAACCACACTAATCTAGAGCAGGACTGTCAAACTTCCTTTCCACAGGCCGGATGCATCACACCCTGGCCATGCTCACACCCAATTTAGCCAAGGGTAAAATAGTCTTGATAGGTCAGGTTGACGCTGCTACGATGACATAAGTTTGACACCCCTGGTCTACAGGGAAAATGACTGGCTGAAATCACAGCCAAAGAGACCACCAGAAGATGGGTTTTCTGATTCCTACTTACTGTATGATCCTTACTTACCCTGGCTCCAGCAGTGGGATCCTACCTCTTCCCCTACCGGTTCGGTGATCATGTGTGCACCTAACGTGCATGCACAGATCTCCACACGCCAGCTAAGGCCTGCAGCGCCAATCAGCTGAGAGGATAAAGAAGAGAAAAGCGTAGGGGCCGGTGGGAGGGCCGATCCTGCGCTTTTCTCTTCTCTTAGCTGATCATGGGAGGCTTTTGTCCCTCCTATCAGCTGATCGTCAGAGGCTTTTTTTTTTTTACTACCAGTTCAGCCAAATCAGTCTGAGCCTGTAGCATACCACCACTGCCTGGCTCTTATACACACGTGTATATTCACAAACACAAACAAACACACACAGATAAAAAGGTGGTTTCCCTTCAGTTCTGCTTTAAGTCTTCCCTTAAATAAAGAAGCAAAGACTAGTTAAATACAACAATGCAAATAACAGAAAACCACTCACTAAGCTTTTCCAAATGACAAAGCACGGGAGAAAGTAATGGAACACTTGGCCACCAAAAAAACAACAACAGCCAAGCAACAACACCTGTGTTCTTTATCCGTATTTGAAGTCTGCAAGGTCAAAGCAAAGATCCATGGCTTTGAGGTAAAGGATTTCAATTTTGCAGAGGGGAAAAAAAAAAGTCGTATTATTATTTCTTTTGTTAAGAGCAGGATATAATATTATCCAGAAAAGCACCAAAGTCTTTGAGGGCCCCAGAAGGCTGAGTTTCAAAATACCTGTTGTGGATCATCCTGGTAAAGATTTATGACTTAGGATAAACAGATCTATAGGCTATCAAAAAAGGCAGAGGCGTAACTGGAACCGAAGCCCAGACAGTGTGAGAAAAACTGAAGTCCAAGAGAAACATTATTAAAGAAACAGGGTGGTGAAAATCTATATATATAAAAACAAAACAAAACTGGGCAGTGTGTTACGGCTAAGAGGATGAAGGTTTATTCCTGGAACAGAATATCTTTGTGATAGTGGCAAATATCTGTAGCTGGAGTGTAGGATGAGAGTAGATGTTTGTTATTTGAGCTTTCTGAACATTTCATTACCTGATTAGGTAATGTCTTCAGCAGAATTTAGGGAAGGTCAGCTTTAGTTTTCTTCTACTTATAAGCAGGGCTGGGCTTCAATTTTTTTAGCAAGGGGCTCTCTGCCTTAATGACTGGTTGGGTGGGCATATTTGTGAGTGGGTGTGGCCAACTCAACATCATTTCTTAGCCTAATTACCTATATATAGTGGATTTTCTGGTGAGTTACATGATTCTTATTATTTAGGAATTAATCCCCTCAGAAGCTAGTGGCTATGTTATCTGATTTTCTCAATGGCTCCACTGAGTGGATTGTTTATCTAGCTTGCAACACTTTTACGAAGTGTGAAATGCTCTTGGCTGAATGCCCCGAAGTTCAATTAAGCCTATTAAAAACTTTTCCTTGCTTCTTGTCTTTCTGAGGTTATTGGAGGCTCTTTGAGCCCGACAGAGCCTTAGCTAGCCCACAGCAACCCACCCCTGCTTATAAGGGCTTTGTGTGGTCAGTAGTGATGGGGAGGTCACATCAGGTGAGGGTCTTATGATAGACATTGGAATCCTAGTAGACCATCACTTCAATATGAGCCAGCCGTGTGCAGCAGCAGAACCAAAAAACTACTACAATCCTTGGTTGTATAAACAGAGATATAGAATCAAAATCACATCAAATATTATTACTGCTTGATAAAACCTTAGTCAGGCCACATGTGGAATACTACATCCAGTTTTGGTCAACACATTACAAAAAAGAAAGAAAGAAAAGACGTTGAGTCTTTGGAAAAAGTGCAAAGAAGAGCAATTAAGATGATTAAAGGTCTGGAAACAAAAACATACGAAGAACAATCGCAGGAATTGGGCATGGTTAGTCTATAGAAAAGAAGGACTAAGGGGGGACATGATAGCAGTAGTCCAGTATTTGAGAGGTTGTCACAAAGACAAGGGGGTCAACCTATTCTTCAACGTACCTGAAGGCAGGACAAAAAACAATGGATGGAAACTAATCAAGGAGAGAAGCAATTTGAAATTAATAAGAAACTTCCTAACAGTGAGAGTAGTTAACCAATGGAGCAGCTTGCCTTCAGAACAACAACAACAACTACTTCTTCTTCTTCTTCTTCTTCTTCTTCTTCTTCTTCTTCTTCTTCTTCTTCTTCTTCTTCTTCTTCTTCTTCTTCTTCTTCTTCTTCTTCTTCTTCTTCTTCTTCTTCTTCTTCTTCTTCTTCTTCTTCTCCTCCTCCTCCTCCTCCTCCTCCTCCTCCTCCTCCTCCTCTTTCTCCTTCTTCCTTCTTCTTCCTCCTCCTCCTCCTCCTCCTGCTTCTCCTCCCCTCCCTCTCCTGCTCCCCCTATCCACCCTGAGAATGTTACCTAGTTTGGGTCATGAAACATCTGTAAGAAAACAACCAAGCTCAAGAACAACAAAGACCTTACAGTACAAAAGAAAACTGTAACAGAGCTCCATTATATGATCATCCTGAACACATGGATCACCTTCCACAATAGAATGGATAGGAATCACTTGATTGGGAGACTTCTTTGTTTTATCAGATGTGGTACCATTCAGAGGAAACAGACCTCTGCTGTGAAGATGGTAGCTCTTCCATGTTCTGCTCATAATCGGATCATTGATTAAAACTCTTTATCGCTGTCTGCCAACATGTCCTTTCTCTTCCGTTGGTGTTCAGGTGAAAAATAGAGAAAATGAAAAGGCAAGTAGAATGCTAGAATTGTCTCATTCCACAAAGCAAAAGCATTTCAAATTCTGTTTTAGAGTTTGGAGCAAGTCCCACTCAACCCATAAATGAATTAAAAATTGAATAAAATATACAAAGGAATCAGAAAAGAGGTTCCTAAATAAGTAAAACCACATTTATAACATTGTAAAGGGGCCATTTTTTGCTGTTTTTAATGTTTTAATTGGTTGAGTTTTATTAACATGATTTTATATGTTTTTAATTAACATAATAAGGGACTTTGAAGGTCTTCTGGCCTAACCACCTGCTCAGGCAGAAAACTCTACATCATTTCTGACAGATGGAAGTCCAATCTCTTCTTGAAAGCCTCCAGTGATAAAGTTCCCACAACTTCTGAAAGCAACATCTGTTCCATTGGTTAATTATTCTCAGTGTCAGAAAAATTCTCCTTATTTCTAGGTTGAATCTCTCCTTGGTCAGCTTCCATCCAAGAGAGGACTCCTTGGAGGAGACCCTGATGTTGGGGAAAATGGCAGGCAAAAGGAGAGGATGAGATGGTTAGATAAAGTCAGTGAACATGAATTTGGGCAAACTTTGGTAGACAGTGGAAGACAGGAGGTCCTGGTGTACTGAGGTCCATGGGTCATGAAGAATTGGACACAACTAACAACTGAACAACAACAGTTTGAGACCAAAAAGAGGTCATTTTGGTGGTGCCATCTGCCTTAACCTCTGCCCCTGGGGAAGTCCTACTTAGTGAATGCAACTAGTGAAATCCTGATGTTGCAATTCCAATCCCATATGAACCTAAATCTTCTCCTGCTAAATAAGCAACCTTTTGAAGTTCAGCTCACCAGCCAGAAAAACAACAAGAGTGAGGAAGTGATTATAATGCATGTGTGCATTTAAATTATACAAGAGAAATATACCAAGGGGAGGGTGTAAATGAGGAAGCTGTCCAGAGAGACTAGAGAACTGATTACATGCCTAACAAGTGGAATATTTATAGGGCATTATTCATAGTAATAACTTAGCTTTCCATTGTGGTCCTTCCATGGGGGAAGGCAAAAGGAATCTATGCATTGCCAACCACTTACTTTTGTAACAAAAAAAAAAATAAAAAGGACAAAAAGATATTCTGTATTTCGAAAGGAATGTTCTATTAATCCACTATCCAAGATAGTGACTAGCTTGTGAACATGAACTAGAGATGGAAAAATCTCACTGGCTTTTCTTTTAAGGATCTTCTGTTTGAGATTAGGAGAATTTCATTGTAGATACATGGGTGATGTCTGAACCAAAAAATGCAATTTATGAAAGCATCTCAGAGAAAACCATCCCTAAATCGCAAGAAAATACAGAGACAGTGAGTGAGTGAAAAGTGCATTCATTCTTGTAGCATTCTATGATAACAACATAATACAATAGTATGAGCTGGCATGACTTCGATTCCGTAGTCTGGTCTTACTTGAATGTCTGACAAGAACTGCACTGGCGCAGTGGTTAGAATACAGTACTGCAGGATAATTCTTCAATGACTCTCAGAGGGAATACTAATGACCAGATGACTACAAGAAATCTAAATCCTTCCATCCCCCACTATTCCATCAGAACTGAAGTAGCTTCTTGGATGAGAAATGAAATGTCTTCAAGGAAAAACAAAGTCCAGTTGCCTTTTGGAAAAAGCACTTTTGGGACAGCTATGACCTGGATGATTGAGAATCTCCATAACCATTGTTTTATACACCTTTGATTTTATATGGGTTGTCATGTGTCAATCACAGAACACACCAGTGGTGTCCTGCCATTTAGGATTGACTACGGAAAAGAAAAGAGAGAGAGGGAGAGGGAGAGGGAGAGAGAGAGAGAGAGAAAGAGAGACACACACAGAGAGAAGAATGTGCCACCTTGTTAATTGAATCAGAATGCCTGCTAATCTCTGCTGGTCCTAATTTGATATGAAAGTTACTAATACCATATGACTGCAAGATTGTATTAGGGAACAATATGTCCTGATATGATAAGAATGCTAATAGAATATAACAAAGGGATGGTGCTAATGTGTTAATGGGATAAGATATTCCTAATGAGATATGAGAGATTACACAGAGGAAAAAATACATAAATATCTCTTCTATGAACTTTCTCATTGCAACATTAACCTCTTGCGCAAGAGACATGGCCGGATGGCCTTTTGATCCCATTTTGAGCATTTAGGCTTCATTTATCTTGTGGTTCCACCAACACATAAAGTGCTCCGGGCAACAGAGCATTTTGTCGAAGGAAGAAAAAAGGTAGGTTAACAGGTTAAAGAAGCTTAGGAATGGCTAAATGATGGGTTACATGTAGTTCTGCATTAAGGGGTCATCTAAGGTGAACATCCACCTTCCGTTTGATCATCCCAGATCTAGAGAAATAATGTTGGAACAACACATCAGTCCAAACAGGTTGTCAAGGTTCAACGTTAGGTAGATTGGGACCTTGAGAGGCCTACATGGCATGGGTGGGCATGTCCATCCTGTGAGCTGTGGGCAACCTGTGGCCCTGGACAGCTAAGCAGTGCAGCTCCAAAAGATTGTAAACTTGTAACATTATGTGATTTATGAGGGATCCTTGGTGCTTTCTGAGGTTGACCCCTCATTTCAGCCCTGGGGTACAAATATTTCCTATGTTGGTATGTGGTGATGATGATGGTGATGATGATGATGATATCTGTTCAGTTGTGTCCAACTCTTGGTGATTCTATGGGCCAGATTATTCCACATATTTTGATCTTGCACTGCTTCTTTGAGTTGTTTTATGCCAGGGGTCTTCAAACTTAACAGCTTTAAGACTTGTGGACTTCAACTCCCAGGATTCTTCCTCCAGTTATGTTAGCTCAGGAATTCTGGGAGTTGAAGTCCACAAGTCTTACACTTGCCAAATTTGAAGACTGAACAAGGAGAGATTTAACCTGGAAATAAGGAGAAACTTTCTGACAGTGAGAACAATCAACCAATGGAACAGAAGTTGCCCTTGGAAGTTGTGGGAGTGTCATTACTTGAGACTTTCAATAAGAAATTGGACTGCCATTTGTCAGAAATGGTGTAGGGTCTCCTGTTAGGGTAGGGAGTTAGACTAGATGACCTACAAGGTCCCTTTCAACTCTGATTATCTGTTATCTGATCCTTGTTCTATGCTCTGACTCAGGTCAGGTTTGATGTCTATGGAAATTCTCAGTTATCCAGGTCAAAGGTGGTTTTTCAAGAGGCTACTGGACTTTTTCTCCTTTTCCCTCCCTTTCTCCCCCCCCTTTCCTCTTCGTCCTCCTCCTTCGCCTCTTCCTCTCTCAAACCAAAACACAGCATAACCTCACATATTCAATATATGGATTTCTATTCTTCCTCCTCTCTACAAATAATCACACCTGGTTGACCTTAGCTTACTTCAGAAGCTACAAGCAGTCTGGTTAGTAATTGCATAGGACATAGCTCTTGGATACATTGAAAGGTAAAGAAAGATAAATTTAGGAGAAAGTAGCGGAAAACAACTTCCACAGCTTTGCTAAGAAAATTGCAAGGATGCAGATATCAACATTTGAGTTCAATCCGAGGCAGTCATTCGTATTCACATGTAGATGTCAGGAAAAGGCATCGTTCAAAGCTGCAGCTAGACAGAAGAATGCTCATGCACTTTCTCCCCACCAGTCTTTATTCAATGTAATCAACAAGAATTGTCTTATCAAATTATTTTGGGAAAATAGAATGTGGGTGAAATTTTCCGGATTACCATTTCCTATGATGTTATTGTCCTTGTTTAATTATGAGGTGAGTGTCTTTCATTATAAAGTCATTTCATTGATGTCCTTGGTGCTCTCTGAGCTTGACTGTTTTCTTGCAGATGTGTTGTGATCCTACTAGGTAACATCATCAGTGCTAGAAGGGAGTGGGATTTGTGGAGGAAGGGACGGAGGAGGAGGAGGAGGACTGTGGGGTCCTTGGTGCTCTCTGAGCTTGGTTATTTTCTTGCAGTGGTTTCATTACCCAACTAGGTAACATCATCAGTACTAGAAAGGAGTGGGTTCTGCTCTCTGTTTGTGTATACATGACTTGACTCATCAGGGTTCATGGGAGTGTTCTTGGTAGTATTTTTATGAGCATATTGTTTACTGCTTTTTTGATAAATGATAGATAATAGATAGATAGATAGATAGATAGATAGATAGATAGATAGATAGATAGATAGATAGATAGATAGATATAGATGGATTATAGATAGGTGAGGGAGAGATGTTTGGTGATAGATAGGCAATAGATGGATAGAAGAGAGGGAGGAGGGAGGGAGGGAGGGAGGGGAGAGAGAGAGGGAGGGGGAGAGAGAGAGAGAGAGAGATGTGTGTGAGACAGAGGTGGTATTCAGTAGGTTCTGACCAATTCTGGAGAACCAGTAGCAGAAATTTTGAGTAGTTCAAAGAACTGTTAAATCCTACCTCTGACTGGCCCAGCCCCCATCTAGTCTCTGCCTCCTGAGTCCCAGCTGATCACCTGGGTCTTCCTTTGTTGCCTTGCACAGGAGAACGGAGGTGGAAAGCCGGTTAGTGGGGTGGGGTGGAAATTGAGATTTTACATTATCCTTCCCCTGTCACGCCCATCAAGCCACACCCACCAAGCCACACCATGCCCACCAAGCCATGCCCACAGAACTGGTAGTAAAAAAAAATTGAATCCCACCACTGGTGTGTGTGTGAGAGAGAGAGACAGAGAGAGACAGAGACAGAGAGACAGAGACAGAGACAGAAAATCAAGATCATGTGAAATGTTAATACCACTTTATGCTGTCTTGATTTGCTGTTGTTTTGTACACTATTGACTTGGCTTCTCTGAGTTGTTAGCAGTGTTTTTGGTGGTACCTTAAGACTGTTATTTACTGTTGTATTGTTTGTTAGTATTTCCTTGATTGGGGGTCATTGACAGCTAGGTTGTTGGTCTAGTTTTCATCTTGGTTTTACCTTCTGCTTGTCTAGGTGTTCATGGCTGCCAAGAGAGTGTTCTGGTTAGTTGTCCTATGACTATCACCTATGAGTGTGTATATCTAACTAGATTTTCGTGTTGTCCCTTATTAATCTAAATCTAGGAATGTGCAATTTAAAATATACAAGCCACATCAACCCAGAATTAGAAGGTTTGGAACTTTTCACTCTAAAATGTCTTTATTTGGACTCTGGGGTTTTTGGTCTATGGAGAGGAACTAATGAAAGATGCACCATAAGCTGCTTTCACAAGATCATAAAATCACCTTTTATGTTGCGTGGGATCCTTCATTTCATTAGCAAACTAGGTAACATAATCAATGCAACATCACATACTCTTGATGATGTTATTTACTTTGGTAATGAGATGCCTGCAAGAAAACCACCAAGCTCTGAGAGACTTAAGGATCCAATAGTCCTTCTCCTCCTTCTCCTCCTTCCTCCTCTTTTCCTCTTCTTCTCCTCTTCCTCTTTGTCTTTTTCTCCCAGTTCCTCCTCCTACTCTTCCTCCTCCTCCTTCACCCCACTCCCTTCTAGCACTGACGACATTACCTCCTTAGGTAATGGAATGTCTCCGAGAAAACCACCAAGTTCAGAGAGCACCACGGACCCCACAGTTCAACCCTGAAATATTGCCTTCTATGAGAATATTACGTTCTTTCAGTTCTCTGAATGCCAGCTGGGACATAGCTTTTCCCTCTTGCTTTTATGGCATGATTTGATAATAATAAAAATGGAAGATTTGATAGAAGAAATATTTATCTTAGACCACGGTGTGCAGCTATTGACTGGCATTTATCTTGGTAAGTCATGCATATTTTAAGCCTTTCTGCAGAAAACAGGAACAAGCAAGCAAACACACAATATAAGGTGGGGAAATGGGATAGGAAAACCAGTTTTTCTTCTGTTTTGGCAAAATAAGGAATGCAGAGTCCTGTAGTCTTTTTCTATCTCAAGCAGCTTTTCTTCAGATTCAGAGAAAAAAAAAAATACTTATCAGCATTTCCCTCACCCCCAAGTTTAGTTTTAGTTAACACTTTTAAATTAGCACATATAAGAAAATGATGACGGCAGAAGGTTCATATATTTATGTGTTTTTTTTAAAAAAAAAATCACTGAGTGTTTATCTTGCAGAGATTGTGTCATTTCTGTTCATCTCTTAGCGCTCGCTTGCAAAAGTGAACGACCGCAAACTTGCTAAGACTGTTCTCTTATTTGCATGACAATTGATAATGATTTCTTAACTCAGACATTCTGAGGAATTAAAAGATCCTGCATACTTTACAGATTATATACATTAACAGAGTTGGAAGGGATCTTGTAGGTCATCCAGTCCAACCCCCCGCCCAAGTAGGAGACCCTACACCATTTCTGACAAATGGCAGTCCAATCTCTTCTTGAAAGCCTCCAGTGATGAAGCTCCCACAACTTCCAAAGGCAACTTCTGTTTCGTTGATTTCGTTGATCACTGTCAGAAAGTTTCTCCTTATTTCCAAGTTGAATCTCTCCTTGTTCAGCTTCCATCCATTATTCCTCTTCTGGTCTTCAGGTGCCTTGGAGAATAGCTTGACCCCTTCCTCCTCTCTGTGGAAGCCCTTCAAATATTGGAAGACTGTTATCACGTCTCCCCTGGTCCTTCTCTTCACTAGACTAGCCATGTTCAGTTCCAGCAACCGTTCTTCATATGTTTTAGTCCCCAGTCCCCTCATCATCCTGGTTGCTCTTCTTTGCACTCTTTCTAGAGTCTCAACATCTTTTTTTTATAGTACGGTGACCAAAACTGGGTTCAGTACTCTAGGTGTGGTCTCACTAAGGCTTTATAGTGTGATATTAGTACCTCACTTGATCTGGATTGTATCCCTCTGTTAATGCAGTTTAGGATTATGTTGGTTGATTTGACTGACCCTGGCTGATAGGAATAGAAAATCCCAGCTGCAAATTTGGGAGGGGAATTGTCAGAGTTTTACTTGGTATTTAACTGGCATACACACTCTTAAAATTAAATGGAACTATGACAAAGAAGTGAAGCAGAGCAGGGCAAAATTCCTGCCAGATAGGATTTCTTCTTAGTAGTTACAAGAACGTGTTTTTAAAAAACCCAGTGAGAAAAGTGCCTTCCTGGTATCTTCTGTGGGAATTATAGAACTCTTTAGAAATGACTTTTGATTATGGGTGCTCTCTGAGTTGGGTGCTTTGTGCTCTCTGAGTTGCTTGTTTTCTTGCAGACGTTTCATTACCCGACTAAGTCACATCATCAGTGCTTGGAAGGAGTGCTATTTGCTGTCAGTTTCTATTCTGGTGTCTTGCCCGTCTGTGTGAGTCTTAGAGATTCTTTGGTTGGGCTGTTAAGCTTATGGCTTTTGGGCAGTTTCTTGACTGGGGAATTAATTTACTTAATTGTTGGTCTGAAGTTAACCTTGGAGTTAATCTATGCTGATCCGAGTGCTGATTACTGGTGACAGGATGATGGAGTCTTTTTTATTCTCTTTTGGGCTGGTTGATTCCCTCTCCCTCCCTCCTTCCCCCGCTCCCTCTCTCCATAGTCTATAGATGTTGTTAATGTCTATGTGTCTGTTGATGGCTGATTTATCAGAGTGCCAGGCTTCTATGCCTGGCATTTTTGGACTTGGTCCGGTCTACAATAGTCATATTTTCCCAATTGAAACTATAATGAAATCTGTCTAGATGTTGTGAAATTAAAGAATTTTCATCGTGTCTTCTGACTGCCAAGTTGGTGTTCGTGGATGTGTCCTGCCAGACTTCCGCCTTCTTGTCCTCCATAGTGGTTGTTGCAGTTCTTACATTGTATGTTGTAGATCAGTGGTTGCCAACCAGTGGGCGAGGGACCACTGGCGGTCCGCAAGAAAATTTGGGTGGTCTGCAGGGAAATGTCACCCCCAAAGCACCCCCAAAGCAATTAATCCAGGCTGCACAGGAACACAAGGCTGTGCCTCCCACATGGCCTGCAGAAATGCAAGGCTTGTGTCACTTGCATTGTGAACAACACGAGGTAGTGAGGGGAGGGGGGAAAGGGAAGAGGAGGGGAACTTGCCCCACTCGCCCCACATGCCTGGCGTGGCCAGCGGGCTGCTTCTTTCCACTTCTTTCTTCCGCTTTTGGCTGCATGCAAGGAAAGCAACCAAAGTCTTTCTTTCTCTCCCCCAAACTCCACCAGAAATGAGTCTTTGGGACCCTGCAAGGCCTCCTGTTCCAAGAGGCTGTACCAATGCAACAAGTCTCACAAAGACTCATCTCTGGTGGAGTTTAGGGAGAAAAAGAAAGAGTTCTGCTGCTTCTGCTGCTTTCCTTGCCTGGAGCCAAAAGTCAGTCAGTCTTTCTCTCTCTCTCTCTCTCTCCTGAGAACGGAGATGGAGAAAGAATCCTGCAATCCCTAATAAAGAACAATCAATCGGTAGGAAAACGGAGTGGGGAATTTTCCTGCAGACTTTTTCTTTGTGGGGGTGGTTCCCAGGGTCTCTAGTCCACGGGATTTAAAATTATGAATTTGGTGGTCCCTGAGGTCCAAAAGGTTGGCAACCCCTGTTGTAGGTGACTCCTGTTTTTTCTTCTTCTCCTGGGATTGCTGGGCCTTTCGATAGAAGAGAATATTTGTAGCTCAGGGTTGAAGTGTGGAGACCTTGGTGCTTTCTGAGCTGGGTGGATTTTGCAGGATTCAATCTGAGTCGATCACCAGGAAAACCACCAATGAACACAAATAGACATATCTCAGAACAATATTGCAGGATTCAATCTGTGTTGGTCCTTGGGACCAGAGATTGTTCTTCCAAGCTTTCAGACCTTTGTTGGAACCCATCCTCAGAGAACTTCTCACTCTTCAGAATATGTGCACTGAGGTGTCTTATGGATAGTGTCTATGGGTATTTATAATAATATTTATTATTATATACTTTATAATGCCTTGGTAAGGCCACACTTGGAATACTGCATTCAGTTTTGCTCACCATGAAAAGATGAAAGAGTGCAGAGAAGAGCAACAAGAATGATTAGGGGACTGGAGGCTAAAACATATGAAGAACGGTTGAAGGAACTGGGTATGTCTAGTCTAATGAAAAGAAAGACTAAAGGGAACATGGTAGCAGTCTTCCAATATCTCAGGGGTGGCCACAAAGAAGATGGAATCAAGCTATTCTCCAAAGCACCTGAAGGCAGGACAAGAAGCAATGGGGTGGAAATTAATCAAGGAGAGAAGCAACTTAGAACTAAGGAGAAATTTTCTGACTGCTAGGACAATTGATCAGTGGAACAAGTTGCCTCCAGAAGTTGTAAATGCTCCAACACTGGGAGTTTTTAAGAAGAGATTGGATAACCATTTGTCTGAAGTGGTGTAGGGTTTCCTGACCTTCAAGTTCTATTCTATTCTATTCTATTCTATTCTATTCTATTCTATTCTATTCTATTCTATTCTATTCTATTCTATTCTATTCTATTCTATTCTATTCTACTCTACTCTCCACCCCCATTCATTCATCATTCTATTCTATTCTATTCTATTCTATTGGTGCTTGGTTGTGTGTGAATTGTTGGTTGGGCTATGGATGAGAGATAATAGCTGTCCATTGACATTGGTCTAAAGAGAGTGAGAAAAACATTTGCAAACTTCCAGATGTGTTCAAAACCTATAGAAATACTTACATAAACCTTGCCGACCATGGACCTACCATACAGCTTATAGTTAACTTTACATTGGGACAATTGGTCCCTGCACCAACTGCAAAAACATACTTAGATGAAATTGAAGTTGACCTTTATATATTCACTTATTTCCTCACCTGGATTTTGAGCCCGTCTTGCGAGCTATATCTAAAGCTTCGTGGATATATGGTTCATAAATGTGATTCAAAGGCAAGTGAACCGAGTCCCTGAGTCAAATTGACTTTTTAAATCAAATTGGAAAGTCCGTACGAACCGTCAGATGGGACTTCTCCAAAACCAGATGGGCAATTTAGAACAGTGAGTGCAAATACAACGCTTCTTTTCTTCTCAATCCCCTGAACCAAAGTGCGTTCATTTGAAAGTTTGAATTGAACTTTACTGATTTTTTCTTTTTTCAGATCTGCTTGAAGTGTTAGGTGAAATCCATCATTCCAATGAGATTTTGCCTAATTGATTCAGCAGGCTAGTAAATGAGGCATCCTCTTGTTTAGATTTTAACTACAGATCAAATGCTTACCGTATTTTTCAGTGTATAAGATGCTCCCCCCACCCCACCCAAAAAAATGGGTGGAAATGTCTATGTGTCTTATACAGTGAATGTTGCTGAAGCCCCACCCACCTACCCGCCACATCTTTCGGCTTCTGCCTCCCAACAATTTGCCTCCTTGCAGCAAACAGCAAATAGTCTGGTCAGTTTCAGCACATCCTGATTAGCACAAGCTGCTGATTGGTTGTTGGATCGGCCTCCCAATGATCAGCTGTTTCAGGCTGCGGGGATTGCCATCAACTATTGCCGCCTCCGCATGCCCCATTTTTGGCCTACATATACCATTTTCGGCCCATTCTGGGAAGTGGGGCAACGGGTGGAAAATGGGGCGTGCAAAGGCTGAAAACAGGGCACGCAGAGGCCACAAATAAGATGCAGAGGCCAAAAAATGGGGCACACGGAGGGAGGCGGCAATAGGTGATGGCGATCCCTGCAGCCTAAAACAGCTGATCATCGGGAGGATGATCCAACCACCAATCAGCTGCTTGTGCTAATCGGGCTGTACTGAAACTAATCAGGCTGTTGCTGTTTGCTGCAAGGAGTCAAATTGCTAGAAGGCAGAGACAGAGTTTTTTTTTCTTGTTTTCCTCCCCAAAAGCTAGGTGCATCTTATACTTCAGAGCGTCTTATCCTCTGAAAAATACGGTAATACTTTTGCAGCTAGATCGTTGTTGTTGTTCAGTCCTTAAGTCATATATGACCTCATGGACCATAGCATGCCAGCTTTCTGTGTCCTCCACTGTCTTCCACAGTTTGCCCAAATTCATTGCTTTCTTAATCTATTACTTCATTACTTCGTTATTTTGATGACACTATCTAACCATCTCATCCTCTGCCGTCCCCTTCTCCTTTGGCCTTCCATCTTTCTTAAGGGTCTTCTCCAAGGAGTCCTCTCTTCTCATTTGGTGGCCAAAGTATTTGAGCTTCAGCTTCAGCAGCTGTCCTTCCAAAGGACGGTCAGGGTTGATTTCCTTGAGGATCGACTGATTTGATCTCCTTGAAGTCTAAGGGACTCTCAAGAGTCTTTCTCCAGTATCACAATATGAAAGCATCGATTCTTCAGTGCTCAGCCTTTCTTATGATCCAACTGGTCACCAAATGAGCCATGGTGGCACAGTGGTTAAGTGCAGGCTACTTCCGCTGACAGCTGGCTGATTGCAATTTGGCAGTTTGAATCTCACCAGGCTCATCTGTCCTTCCAAGGTGGGTAAAATGAGGATCCAGATTGTTGGGGGGCAATATGCCAACTCTGTAAACCACTTACAGAGGGCTATAAACACTGCAAAGTGGTATATAAGTCTAAATGTCAGCATTCCAACTAACTCTTCCTTGCAATTCAGAACTCCAAGACCAAGTCCATCCAAGTAAGAGTTTATTAGAGAAGTCATCTGGGGAAAACCCAAATCTGAAATCCCGCTTTTCCCACTACCCACACTAAAACTCACACCCTGCCCTGTCCAGTGGCATTCACATCACACAGTTCAATCAATCTCCTGTCTCAGCTGCCCCCAAACTTTGATCATTCCCCTCCAGGTGGCAGCAGCTTGTCCTTGATCTCATGTGAAAGAACGTTGTTATGTCTATATGTTGTGGCCCACCAACAGAGCTGGTGGCAGATTCAGACAGTGAGGAGGTTGGGAGGAACATGGACCAGTCCTGGAGTCTGGGGAAGGCTCTGATGAGGGCTCTGCATCAGAGGCAGAGATGGGCCAGGGCCATCTGGCTGTTATCAGCTGCCTTCAGAGTCGGACATCAGTGAAGCAGAAGAACAGCTGGAGCCTGTTCCCAGTGTGTGCATGCACAGAGCTGCCAGAAGAAGGGAACAGCTAAGGAACAAGGGTCAACTTGGGAGTAAAGCCACAAGGGGGTGGTGAATGGCCGCTCCCATGGGGAATAAAAGAGGAGCAAAAAGGGAGCGGAGCTTTGCAGGAGACAATTAGTTCATTTAATGAGGGTGAAGATTTGCCCCTGACTCCTTGCCAAGTATTTTGTTGGATGTGAATGAGAGGAATTCACTTTAGCCTAAATAAAAGGGGTTTTGTCAGGACGAGGGGTCTGCTTCATTATTTGGGGAAGCCTAGGTTACTCTACCATTCCCACAGCTCTCCCACCCACACCCACCCCCACTGTGGCAGCCCTGCTAAGTCTGTCCAAAGATGGATCCAGGGCTGACACTAAGTGCTATTTGCTATTGCTAATTCTCACAGCCATACATCATGACTGGGAAAACCACAGCTTTGACTATACAGACCTTTGTCAACAAGGGGATGTCTCTGCTTTTTTTATACAATGTCTGGGTTTGTCATCGCTTTCCTCCCAAGGAGCAGGTATTTTTCAGGGCTGTAGTCACAGTCTGCAGTGATCAGGAAAATATAATATGTCACCATTTCCATTTCTTCCCCTTCTATTCCCTTATATCATCTGCCTGGAATCCATACCGTATTACGAATATTAATACAATTGAGCGAGTCCATAGGTATTTCACAAGAGGAGTACTCCACTCCTCTGCTCGCAATAGAATACCTTATGCTACCAGGTTTGAAATTTTGGACCTGGACAACCTAGAACTATGTCACCTATGCTCTGATCTAAGCTTAGTACACAAAATTGTCTGCTACAATGGCCTACCTGTCAATGACAACTTCAGCTTCAACTGTAATAATACACGGGCAAATAATAGATGCAAACTCAAAGTAAACCACTCCAAACTCAATTGCAGAAAATAAGATTACAGCAACAGAGTGGTCAATGCCTGGAACTCACTACCTGACTCTGTTGTTACAACCTCAACCACACACAGCAGTTTTCCTCAAACTGTCTACCATGGACCTCACTCCATTCGTAAGAGGTCCTTAAAAGGGCCATGCATAAGCACACCAGCACGCCTACTTTCCCTGTTCTACTGTTCCAATTTATCCATATATTCATACTCATTCATTATGTATATACTTACACGTGTTTATATTTTTTATGTTTCTATGTTATGTTCATACTTATACTTGTTTTCTCATACATGTTCAACAAATAAACAAACAAATAAACAAACAAACAAACAAATAAATAAAATATATTTGCCAGGCAGTGATTTGACCAGATACCATAATCCAGAGGTGGGATATGACAGGGTTAACTACTGATTCGGGATTTACGAGGTTCAGTGATTTATGATGTGCTTCCCTGCATGCTGCAAGCGAGCGGGCACCTGTAAATCATCGCCTGTAAATTGTCATCAGCAGGCTGTGTGCAGAGAAGCAGCCTTAGAAACAGCCCTCTTTTCCTGCTTTTTTAACTGCAGCTGTGCCTCGTTCGGCAGCTGAAGTTGAAAAATTAGGAAATAAAGATCAAGTTCTTACCTGATGGGTGGGCAGGTGGGCAAAAACATCAGCAGACACAGAACCGGTTCTATGTCTGCTGCTCTTCAGAGCTACCGGTTCTTCAGAGGTGGACAGAACCCGTAGAAACCCACCCCTGCCATAATTTTAGGGAGGTTTATTTTGGCTTTTTTAAAATGTTGAGTTTCAAGCCAAGACACTTGATCTTAATACATTTTAAAATCATAGAAGCCATCTTTCAATCTTTAGCTCACAGAACTGATGTGATAATCACTTGAGTCCGGGAGACCACAGATACATACTCAACACAAGGTAGAAGTCTACAAACAAACCCAGACAATATTTTTTTCCATGAGTGATTGTATGAAAACTGATTTGCTCTTTGGTTGAAGAAGTGATTCAGAATTCTTCCAAGGAAGGAAGCATAGGTGGTATTCAGAAGGTTCTGACCAGTCCTGGAAAACTGGTAGTGGAAATTTTGAGAAGTTTGGAAAACCGGCAAATACTGACTGGAGATTTTACAGTATCCTTCCCCTGCCACGCCCACCAAGCCACACCCACAGAACCGGTAGTTTAAAAAAAAATGAATCTCACCACTGCAAGAAAGGCATGGTGGTCATGTGTGACTTGATTTCCTAATTCTTGAAAGACACCAGTGGCTCTTTTCTTCTCTCTACAAAGGCTTTGGTGCCTAATAAAATTACAGATTTGATTTCAGAATCTCTTTCTTCCTACGAAGTCTATTAAAAGCTCCTAATGAGGACTAAATCACAGCATGCGCTTTTCCCTTTATCTAGAACGTCGTTTGCTTTCACAGCAAAAAAAATAATAAGTGCAGCCTGTTCACTAAAGTTGCATCAAGCACTACTTTTACACCAACACACATACACACAGAAAAATCCTTTTTAGAGATCAGGTTAGCTAACAGTAGAAAGAAATCCATGTTTTTAACATTTGTTTTCCCATTTCTAAGAGAGGAAGTGTTAGAAAGTCACAACGAATGAACTTTTTACTTGTCTCTTTTTTAGGGGTGGGTGGCTGAAGTGTCAACTCTGAAGTGAATCTGGATGGGGCCATTTTGGAGACTTCAGGGTTGCCACAGTGCAAAGAAGGGATAGGGAGGGAGAACATAGTTGGGGGTTTGTAGCCCAAACAGAATTGTTTACTGTGGGAACCAAGGACATTCCAACAGGTGGCTGGAAAGAGGAGGAGCGCTGTAACCAGGCAACCAGCCAGGAGCTTGATTGGACAATGTGACTGATTATTTTGGGGAAAGAGGGAAGTTTCACTTTTTAATCAAGTGAAAACCGCAGGAACTTTCAGAGTCAGCTTTCAGCAGCTTGTGCCAATACGATATCTTTGAGGAACTTGCCTGCCTCGGAGTTCTGCTTTCTGTAGAGTTATTACTTGGAACCCTGACGAGAAGCTTGCCTATTCCTCCAAAATCCCATCCACGGAATTAGACATTTTAATCCCATACAAACAACCACACTGTCAAGCATGAAATACCAGGACAACCTGTGCAGTTCCAGTCAAGCTGATTATTGGCTCATGCCTATATACAAGAACCTAGTCAACTAAGGGTCACCATGAAACTGGGGCTAGATAAGATTTGGCAGAATTCAAACGGAGTTGGACATAGATTCTTTGAGAAGAACGTAATGATTCCAGGCTGATTCCTCTCTTGGCTTCGCTCCCTCTACACTGTTCCTATCCTTCTTCTGCACACATATTGCAAGGAAACTATTCAAAACATGGGAGAAACAGATACAAGAACAGTTTTTTCCCAAACGCCATCACTCTGCTAAACAAATAATCCCTCAACACTGTCAAACTATTTACTAAGTCTGCATTACTATTACTATTAATCTCCCCCATCCTTCCTTTCACCCATCTCCTCCCACTTGTGACTGTACGACTGTAACCTTGTTGCTTGTATCCTAATGATTTTTATTGACTGTTTCCTAGTATGATTTGATTGCTTATTGTCCCCTATGATTATTATTAAGTGTTGTACCTTATGATTCTTGACTCTTGACGAATGTATCTTTTCTTTTATGGACACTGAGAGCATTTGCACCAAGACAAATTCCTTGTGTGTCCAACCACACTTGGCCAGTAAAGAATTCTATTCTATTCTATTCTATTCTATTCTATTCTATTCTATTCTATTCTATTCTATTCTATTCTATTCTATCCTATCCTATCCTATCTAATTTCAGAAACAAGATTTCCCATTACATTTTTGGAAGGTTTTCATACCTGAGCTCCTACAATGGATAATTTTATGACGAAGATGCTATCCATTCAGTCATGTTCCGACTCTTGATAATTCCATGGGCCAGATCTCTCAAAACATCTTCTGACCTTGAACTTCTCCTTTGAGTTGTTCTATGCTCTGGCTGGTGTCAGCTTTGATGGTGTCCAGCCATCCTGTTCTTTGGCGGCTTGGTTTCCTTTTACCGCTAACTCTTCCAAACATAATTGCTTTCTCCGGTGAATTCCCCCGCGTGACACGGCCAAAATAAGTGAGACACGGTTTTGTGATTTTTTGCCTTCTAGTGATACGTCTGGTGTTATGTGCTCTAATACTTGTTTGTTGATCCACCTTTGCTGTCCAAGGAATACACAGGAGACTTCTCCAGCAGCACAGCTCAAATGAATGGATTTTCGCCCTGTCTTCCTCTTTTTAAGGTCCAGCTTTCACCATCATAGGTAGCTACGGGGAACACAATAGAGCAGACTAACCTACACTTGGTTGCCAGGCTGATGTCTTTGCTTTTCCATAGTCAGCTCAAGTTCATCATTGCTGCATTTAGCTATACTCTGCATGAATCAGTCATATTTTTTTTGGGGGGGGGAGGGAAGAGGGAGGGGACTCTATCTGTTCTCCTTAACACTTTTTTTTTTTGCATGGAATGGTGATTGGAGATTAGTGTGGCATGTGACAATGAGGAGATCAGTTGGAGGAATAGGAACATGGTTATTTCACTCTCAAGTTCCACTTGCTTTTATTTTTGGCTACCAACTGATGTAATTTGGGCAGATCTATTTGGCATTTCAGCTCCGCTCTGTTTCTGTCCACCATATTATTACAAAATGACTTAAACAGTAGGTGGTTATGAGAGATCACTACTGCAACAAGCTTACGTATTGGTTTTATTACCTCACCATTGTGCAAACAAACAGCTTCTCTCTTTGCCATACATATTTATAGGCCCTCAGTACTTTTATCTCAGGTAATTCTGATGTGACAAGCAGTTTTCAAATAACAACCAGTTTCCATACAAGTTGCTCACAGCTAGAGAGGGAGACAGTTGGAAAGATAATGATAAAATAAAGGAGGTGTTTTACTTTTCCTCAAGAATCCTCAAGTCCCATCACTATAAAGACTTGGGGTGATTTGCATTCATTGGTCGGGCTGAGAAAAAAAAAAAGAGTGATTTTGTGTGGTTTGGGCTGATAAGGAAGCCATGCTGGAGTTCTCTGGGTACAACCGTGGAAACTTTATGTTGTCTACAGTCTGGTGGAATCAAAGTCATTGTAATGTTGTAGTTGTGCCTTTTCCAGATCTCAGATTTCAGGCAGTAGATTAGATGCAGAGAGATAGTAGATTAAGAGGGGTGGGGGAAGATAGAAAGAGGGAAAGAGAAAGAGAGAAAGACAGATACACAGAGAGAGATAGAACAGAGAGATTGGGGGGAGAGGAGGAGGAGGAGGTGGATGATGGATGATGAACAGATAGGTAAATGGATTGATAAATAAAATTATCAGAGGCTAAAATATATAATGAACAGTTGCAGGAACTGGGCATGGCTAGTCTAGGGAAGAGAAGGACCAGGGGAGACAGGATAGTAGTCTTCCAATATTTGAGGGGCTGCCACAGAGAAGAGTAAGGGGTTCAAGCTATTCTCCAAGGCACCCGAAGGCCAGAGAAGGAATAATGGTTGGAAACTGAACAAGGAGAGATTTAACTTGGAAATAAGGAGAAAATTTCTGACAGTGAGAACAATCAACCAACAGAACAGAAGTTGTCCTCAGAAGTTGTGGGAGCTTCATCACTGGAGGCTTTCAAGAAGAGACTGGATGGCCATCTGTCAGAAATGGTGTAGGGTCTCCTGCTTGGGCAGGGAGTTGGACTAGATGACTTACAAGGTCCCTTCCAACTCTATTAATCTGTATCTACTAAAAAATTTAAAAAAACCCTTTTACATCCCTTTCTTCAACAAAGACACCTTTACAATCAGTAGTTGTATTCTTGGACCAGGAAAAGTTCTGATCTTTAAGTTATTGTTTCAGAGATTTGATATAAAGGGAGGTATTCAAATAGAAGATAATATTTGTAGCTCAGGATTGAACTGTGGGGTCCTGGGTGCTCTCTGAGTTTGGTGGTTTTCTTGCAGATGTTTCATTACCCAACTAGGTATCATCATCAGTGCTGGAAGGAAGTGGAGTTTCCTCTCTGATTAGATACAAGTGGGTTCGTGGCCTGTTTTCCTTGGGCGGGGAATTTGCAGAAGTAGAACATCCAGATTCAGTCTCAGTTTTATCCCATATAGCATCAGCCTTGTGAAATTTCAAGCTTCCTCTTTCCACCAAATATTCATACGTACGTACGTACATACATACATACATACATACATACGTACGTATTATGTATGTACATATTATTTATATGTATGGTGCAGGTATATAAGCAATGGTGGGATTCTGCCGGTTTGCACTGGTTCAAGTGAACCGGTTGTTAAATTACCCACCCACCCACACTGCTATCAGTGGATCCTGGGCATTGCACTGCAATGGAGAAAAGGACAACAGAGCAGCTGGCATAGGGGAAGGAGAAGGCTGCTTTCCCTCTTTCTTCTCCCTGCTCCTCCTCCTCCTCCCCTCTGCTGCTAACATGCTGTTAACATGGCTCTACATTACATCCTACAACACCTTGAATCTCCAAATACCTACACAAGGGTCCTCTTTGTAGACTTCAGTTCAGCATTCAATACCATCATTCCAGACACTCTTCTAAGTAAACTAAACCAACTAGCGGTACCTGAACACACTTGAAAGAGGACCATAAGTTTCCTAACAGACAGGAAGCAGCAGGTGAAGCTAGGCGGAATCACATCCGATACCTGTAAAATCAGCACAGGGGTCCCCCAAGGCTGTGTGCTATCTCTACTTCTCTTCTCCCTATATACCAATGACTGCATCTCAAATGATCCATCTGTTAAAATAGTGAAGTTTGCTGATGACACAACATTCAAGACAATGATGAATCTGCATATATACAGGAGGTTATACAACTTGCCTCATGGTATAACCGGAACAATCTGTTTGACACAATCAAAACCATAGAAATGGTGGTAGACTTTAGAAGAAACCCTCCCATACTACCACCTCTTACAATACTGGATAACACAGTATCAACAGTAGAGACCTTCAAATTTCTAAGTTCTACTATATCATATGACCTAAAATGGACACCTAACATCAAAAACATCATCAAAAAGCACCACAAAGAATGTTCTTTCTGCACTAACTCAGGAAGCTCAAACTGCCCAAGGAGCTGCTGATCCAGTTCTACAGTCTGTCATCTGAACTTCTATAACTGTCTGGTTTGGTTCTGCAACCCAACAGGACAGACACAAACTTCAGAGGATAATTAGGACCACAGAAAAAACAATTACTACCCACCTGCCTTCCATCAAGGACCCGTATCCTGCACGAGTCAAAAAGAGGGCTGTGAAAATACTTACAGATCCCTCACATCCCGGACATAAACTGTTTAAACTCCTTCCTTCAAAACAACACTATAGAGCACTGCACACCAGAACAACTAGACACAAGAACAGTTTTTTCCCAAAAGCCATCACTTTGCTAAACAAATAATACCCTAAACACTGTTCAACTATTTACAAAGTGTTACTGTTAATCTTCTCATCACTCCTTATCACCCATCCCCTCCCACTTGTGATTGTAGGACTGTAACTTTGTTGCTTGTATCCATAGGATTTATATTGACTGTTTCTTAGTATGATTTGATTGTTAATTGTACCCTGTGACTATCATTAAGTGTTGTGCATTATGATTCTTGATTCTTAATGAATGTACCTTTTGTTTATGTATACTGAGATTATTTACACCAAGACAAATTCCTTGATGAGATTCTGCCAAACGTTGCTACAACTTAAAAGCACAACTACAATGACGTGGGAAAATACCGAACAAAGCTGAATACCATACCTTTTTTTATATATACTGAGATTATTTACACCAAGACAAATTCTTGTGTCCCCAATCACATTTGCCCAATAAAGTATTCTATTCTATTCTATTCTATTCTATTCTATTCTATTCTATTCTATTCTATTCTATTCTATTCTATTCTATTCTATTCTATTCTATTCTATTCTATTCTATTCTATTCTTCTCTTGCTGGCCACTCCATTTCCTGTTTCTTGGAGCACAGCACCCAGGATCCACTTTGATGGGCGGTGGTAATTTAACAACCATTTCACCAAGGGTCGGGTTGGCCATTGCAGGAGGCTCGTCACACATGTGTGGCAGAGCTGAAGGATGGGGATGGACCAAACCTCCCACAACAGTCAACTGACCTTGGATGAAATGGTTGTTAAATTGTTTGAATCCCACCACTGTATATAAGCAAATGTATATGTGTATTATGTATGTGTTTGGCAGATATACACTTTTGCTTTGGAACAGGCAACAGAATTTCATTTTTAATGTGGGCCAGTGTGCTCACAGTAAAAAAAAAAAAATGACAATAAAATTTATCAGTGCTAGTAAGGAGTAGGTTTAGCAACAGAAATTGTGGGCTCACTTAGTCCTAAATCCAGGGCTACCTCTGTTTGGAGTTTATGGAATTGAACAAAACAAAACAAAAACACCCAAGCCACCATTTCTGGCTGGCCCACAAGCAGAGCTAAAAAGTAATTAGTGAATTTCTAAAAAAAAAAAAAAAAAAGTGAAGCAATCCTACAGCCCCACATCAGAAAGTGCTGATGGAACATATATAAGGCGTCGTCAAAAGCCTTTATTTAAATAGGGGTTACAGTCCTAATAAAACACAAAGGGAAAAGGGGCAGAGGGCTTGGAGACAGGTAATGAAAGAAAAAATTAAACTCATCCAATTACATCTGGGGAAAAAAATCCATTACCTATAGCAGTGAAAGGACAGCCCGGAGAAAATTCAGATGCAAAGCTAATAATGAAGGCAGCGCGTCCTTTCAACGGATTCTAAATGAGGTCTAATTTTCTTACACCCACCATTCCCAAACTATATAAATTTCAACTAAGCAGAAAAAAAGTGACATGCTAGCACAATTGTTATTCCAAACAGGCCCAGCTGCTTGTTCACCTTAATTAGACCTAATCCCAAAACGAAGGCAGACTTTCCTTCTTTCCTGCAATGAGATCATTGGATTTGCCTCAACTTTTCTAATAGGTTTTGCCCTAACCTTTTGGCGATTGTCATTTTTTTTTTCCTTTGACATTCTCATGGAAATTGAAGAGCCGGACTTCACCCGGGCCCAACCGCTTGTCGAGTTTTCCTAAAATGTCAAAGGATTAAGGGAAGGTAAAGAAACGGAGTGGAACAAGCAACTCGTAGAGTGAAAGACGTTGGGTGAAAAAGCAGAATTCAGCAAGTTATGGGATGAGAGTTGACCGGGCTGGCTAACGAAGCTGAAATAACAAAATAACTGTGGGGTCTTTGATGCTCTCTGAGCTTGGTTGTTTTCTTGAAGACATTTCATGGCCCAATTAGGTAGCATAATCAGTGTTAGAAGGGAGTGAGGTTTGCGCCCTGTTTATATGCAGTATGATGTGGGTATTGTTTATTGTTTGACTGCTGGTCTAGTGTTAAGAGAGACAGACAGAGAGAGAAGAGAGAAGAGAGGAGAGAGAGAGAGAGAGAGAATAAATGATAGATGATAGATAGATATAGATAGATGATAGATAGATAGATAGATAGATAGATAGATAGATAGATAGATAGATAGATAGATAGACAGACCTTTCTTCTTGATTTTTCATAAGTATACAGATGATAGACAGACCCAGAATATTTGAAGCTGAGGATTGAGCTGTGAGGTCTTTGGTGCTTTCCGAGCTTGGTTGTTTTCTTGCAGATATTTCATGACCCAGTTAGTGCTAGAAGGGAGTGGAGATTGTTCTCTGTTTATATATAGTAGTTTGCTCTGTCAGTCTTGGTAGGACAGTTCTAATGGTTCCGTGATGGGGGTATTGTTTATTGCTTGACTGTTGGTCCAGTGTTAAGACAGACAGAAAAGAGAGGATAGGTAGGTAGGTAGGTAGGTATGTAGATAGATAGATAGATAGATAGATAGATAGATAGATAGATAGATAGATAGATAGATAGATGATAAAAGTTAGATGATAGAAGATGGATAGACAGACAGACAGACAGACAGACAGATACCAATAGAAGAGAATATTTGAAGCTCAGGATTGAGCTGTTAGGTTCTTGGTGCTCTCTGAGCTTGGTTATTTTCTTGCAGACATTTCATTACCCAGCCAGATAACATCACTCCCTTCCCACCATGCAATCCCTGGCCAAGGTATCCAAACAACATCTGAAGATGCACTGATGCTGTTAACTCATCTGGCAATGAAACCTCTGCAAGAAAACAAGCAAGCTCAGAAAACACCAAGGATCCCATATCCAAACAAAGCAATGGAAAAGTTGAAGTTGCAAATTTCTTTTTTTTTTCTTTCTTAGCAAAATTTAACAAACGGCCCTCCTCTTCACTCCTTTACACTTTTGATCCCCATAGCTGCCATTGTCTATCTGACTGGGCCTTCCACCAGGTCCTTCTGGTGGACATCATCTCATTGTGGTTGATAATCTCCTTATTTGACTTAAGATACACAAAGATAAAAATCACAAAACTGCGTCTCACTTGATTTGGCCATCTCAAGCTGGGGGAATTCACTGAAGAAAGCAATTACGTTTGGAAAAACTTGTAGTAAAAGGAAAACAGGCTGCTAAAGAACACAATGAGTGGACACCATCAAAGTGGACACCAGACACAGCAAAGAACACCTCAAAGAAGTAGTTCAAGATCAAAAGATGTGGAGAGACCTGGCCCATAGAATTGCCCAAAATTTGGACAGGACAGAATGAATAACATCACCACCGTCATATCAAGATGTCCTTCATAATTCTTCTTGTGTCCCATCTGTGTAATAATGACATGTTGCTTAACACCGATAAGATAGCTCACTGTTAACAGAAACAGAATAACAGAATGCCAGAGTTGGAAGGGACCTTGGAGGTCTTCTAGTCCAACCAGCTGCTCAGGCAGGAAACCCTAAAACATTTCAGACAAAGGGTTGTCCAATGTCTTCTTCAAAACTTCCACTGTTGGAGCATTCACAACTTCTCAGCTCCCACCGTTCTCCCACAAATTGCTGAAATTCCATGGCCTACAGGAACAGACCTGAGAGAAATATTTTCCTCCCCTTTTCGGTGTATTATCCTTCAACTAGATGACCTCCAAGGTCCCTTCCAACTCTGATTATCTGTTATCTGTTAACTATAAGGCAACTCTTAAATATTTTAACAATTAGAGATTCCATGGGAAGTGTAGCAGAATAACAGAGTTGGAAGGAGGTCCTTGGAGGTCTTCTAGTCCAACCAGCTGCTCAGGCAGGAAATCCTATACCATTTCAGAAAAATAGCTGCCCAGTCTCTGTTTAAAAACTGTTTAAAAGTGTTGGAGCATCCACAACTTCTGGTGGCAATCTGTTCCACTGATTAATTGTTCTCACTCTCAGGAAGTTTCTCCTTCATTCTAGGTTGCTTCGCTCCTTGATTCATTTCCATTTGTTGCTTTTGTCCTGCCTTCTGGTGCTTCGGAAAATAAGTTGACCCCATCTTCTTTGTGGCAGCTTCTTAGATCAGGGATGTCAAACTCCAAAACCCATGGGCCAGATTTGGCCTGCGTGGCATTTAAATCTTCTGCCAGGTCAGAAGCTCCAATCAGCAGAGTTCTGCAGGAGAACTGGATTGGACTGGATTACAATTAATGTAGTCACAAGTAAGTGCCTGATCTGGATAGAAAACAAGCAACATCCTATGTTAATACTACAGTTTAATGCCAGACTTTACATACCGTAGGTCCATTTAAATCTACAATCCACAATCTGTAATTGACAGCCATTTCTGTTTACTATCCTGGAAATTTACCTCTGCTGTTAGATCTTGTATTATCATGTTTGTCAGCTTTGGAAACCATATTCCACATTGCCACATAGCCTGGGAGAATGGAAGTGGGGTGATTTCAATTAAGTAGCTCTAAGTAGACAAAATAAAAATTTTTGTTAGTTCAAGGTATGGCGCAGGATGAAATAAGGATCTTACTTTTGGATAGATCGTGATTGGGCCATGTGATGTGATGACGGCCAAGGGGAGATGGATTTGAAGTTTGAGAAATTGTGGAAAGCCAAAAAAAAATTTAGATTCGGGATTCCACAGATGTCCCAGGTGCTATTCTAATAAAGGTACCTCTGAGATATGTTTGTCTTGGAGTTACTGGTTGGAATGGAGGTTTGCTGGAATGCTGACAATGTTATTTATGCTACTATATTTTTATTATTAGTTGAATAATAAAAATATAATAGTATAAATAGCTTTTCTGCCTGGAAAAGCAATTTACTATTACACAATGGGGTATAAATTTAGAAATAAAAAGTGTCAAATGTCCACCATGACCACGCCCACCAAGACCACACCCATTATGGCCACACACAGCCACCCCAGCCCTCCTTGATCAAACATAACCCTGATGCAGCTCTCAATGAAATCAAGTTTGACACCCCTGCCTTAGATATTGAAACAGTGCTGTTATGCAGCAGGTGAAGTATAGGCGTAACCACATCCGATACCTGTACAATCAGCACAGGGGCCCCCCAAGGCTATGTGCTATCTCCACTTCTCTTCTCCCAATATACCAATGACTGCATCTCAAACGATCCATCTGTTAAAATACTGAAGTTTGCTGATGACACAGCAGTGATTGGTCTCATTCGAGGCAACGATGAATCTGCATACAGGCAGGAGGTTATACAACTTGCCTCATGCTGTAACCGGAACAATCTGGAACTGAACACACTCAAAACCGTAGAAATGGTGGTAGACTTTAGAAGAAACCCTCCCATACTACCTCCTCTTACAATACTGGACAACACAGTATCAACAGTAGAGACCTTCAAATTTCTAGGTTCTGCTATATCACATGACCTAAAATGGACACCTAACATCAAAAACATCATCAAAAAAGCACAACAAAGAATGTTCTTTCTGCCTCAACTCAGAAAGCTCAAACTGCCCAAGGAGCTGCTGATCCAGTTCTACAGAGGAATGATGGAGTCTGTCATCTGCACCTCTATCACTGTCTGGTTTGGTTCTGCAACCCAACAGGACAGACACAAACTTCAGAGGATAATTAGGACTGCAGAAAAAACAATTACTATCCACCTGCCTTCAACTGAGGACCTGTATACTGCATGAGTCAAAAAGAGGGCTGTGAAAATATTTACAGTTCCCTCACATCCTGGACATAAACTCCTTCCCTCAAAACGATGCTATAGAGCACTGCACACCAGAACAACTAGACGCAAGAACAGTTTTTCCTGAAAGCCATCACTCTGCTAAACAAATAATTCCCTCAACACTGTTCAACAATTTACAAAGTGTACACTACTATTACTGTTAATCTTCTCACCAGTCCTTATCACCCATCTCCTCCCACTTGACTGTTTCCTAGTATGATTTGATTGCTGATTGTACCCTGTGACTATCATTAAGTGTTGTACGTTATGATTCTTGATTCTTAATGAATGTACCTTTTCTTTATGTATACTGAGAGTATTTACACCAAGACAAACTCCTTGTGTGTCCAATCACACTTGGCCAATAAAGTATTCTATTCTATTCTATTCTATTCTATTCTATTCTATTCTATTCTATTCTATTCTATTCTATTCTATTCTTTATTCTATTCTATTCTGTTCTTCGTTCTATTCTTTATTTTATCCGATCCTATATTCTCTATTCTATTCTATTCTATTCTATTCTATTCTATTCTATTCTATTCTATTCTATTCTATTCTACTCTACTCTACTCTACTCTATTCTATTCTGTTCTATTTTATTCTATTCCATTCCATTCCACTCCACTCCACTCCACTCCACCCCACCCCACCCCATCCCATCCCATCCCCTATTTTCTATTCTATTCTATTCTATTCTATTCTATTCTATTCTATTCTATTCTATTCTATTCTATTCTATTCTATTCTATTCTACTCTACTCTACTCTACTCTACTCTATTCACTTTACTGGACTAGACACAGCTCCTTCTAGCAACCATTTTTAATATGTTTTAGCCTCCAGTCCCCTAATTATCTTTGTTGCTCTTCTCTGTGCTCTTTCTAGAGTCTCAATATACATTGTGATGATCAAAGTTCTTTATAGCACAACAAGATACTTTCTTTGCATGGAAGGAGTGTAATATTAAGACGATATAGTTTGATAAATGGGCAGATCATCAGATAGATGAGCAGACAGATTGGAAATATGCAGACTCTCCATTAATGATCACAGACGCATCTGGAATGCAGATCATTTCGTAGCTATCCAATAGATTATTACCATTATCATTTTTTATTCTTTAAGAGAGCAATGATTCACCAGCAAAAACAAAACTAACCACAAGACTGCACAATGAATTCATTACAATTTTGTGATCCTGTGCATTTCTCTTTGGGGCCTCTAAACTTCATCTGTTACCATCGCTAATAATTAACCTTGCTCAATAATTTACACTTTGAAACATTAATGATGCAGATGCAATGAAGGGAGGGGGTGGGTGGGAGAGAAGAAACATATTGATGCAACTAATTAAATAAGAGTAAAATTGTATAAAGTTTCATTATAACTGTAATGGATTTGTCAATGGAGTAATATCGCAAGATGCATTACTGTGTTGACAAATTAAGTTCAAATTATGTCAGCCCAGTTTCTCTTTTTATAGCAGTTCCTTCCACATAATTTCTCATTTTTTAGATATAAAAAGGGGGAGGGGGGGAGATTAAACTTTTCTTCTTGATTTCTCATAAGTATACAGATGACAAATTGGTGCGTTGCAGCCTTTTCGCTGCCTCTGTTTGGGCCTAATGTTTAATTGAAGGGGAATAATTTACGGTATTTAATTGGCTTTCACCAAAGTTAATTTGATACTGGAGATAAATGGAATTCTAAAAGAAGCAGCTACCCGTTGGTAGAGTTTTACTTAGATAAGCAGGTAATTAAACTTACCTGCAGCCCAGAACTTTTAATATTTCTCGTATTGAAAGTTGGGGTTTTTTTTTGCTGCAGGAAATGTTAGCCTTATCAGAATGGGGGTGCTTCTACTATATTGAAAAATGTGTTAGTCCCTTTGTTTCTCTCTAATCGAATCATTTTTTTTTTAAAAAAATACATCTCTATCAAGTCCCTCCAATGCAACTTGCCCACAATTATCTTTGCTTTGATGATGTGTTTAAGATGGGAGAGGGAGAAGATGGGAAGGAAGAGCGGGAGAAGGAGGAGAGGAGGAGGAAGAGGAGAAGTAGAAAGAAGCAGGGAGGAGGAGGAGGAGGAGGAGGAGGAGGAGGAGGAGGAGGAGGAGGAGGAGGAGGAGAAGAAGAAGAAGAAGAAGAAGAAGAAGAAGAAGAAGAAGAAGAAGAAGAAGAAGAAGAAGAAGAAGAAGAAGAAGAAGAAGAAGAAGAAGAAGAAGAAGAAGAAGAAGAAGAAGAAGAAGATTGTAAATGGCAACTTTCATTCATCTTGTGGTGGGGCTAAAACTCACCAACTTCTGATGATTGGCTGAAGGTCACCTAATCAGCTTTTGTGCCTAAGGCAGAACTCGTCAGATACAAGAAATCAGGAACCCAAGTTATCAAAATGAGGAGGAGGAGAAGCAGAAGCAGAAAGAAGAAGGAAGAAGGAAAAAGAAGGAAGAAATGAAGAAGGAAGAAAAAGGAAGAAGTGGTTCAGTGCACACACACCTCAACTTGCATGAACAATGACCCAGTATGAACATGCATGCAGCTTGTCTTGTATGACTTGTTAGGGTTAGGGTTAGGATTAGGGTTCCAAATACGCCATTGGCCAGTAGTGGACCATGGCCCAGGATTTAGGGACCCCCTCTGATGTAGGGGTTTGACGGTGACACCCAACATCTTGGATCTGACTCAATTTAAATCAGATTGTGTCTTGTTGATCTTTGGTCCTAGACTTTATGTCTTCATATCAGAAATCTGACCACCTGTTTTAGCCTTGCCCTGACCGACAGCATTATATTTTTTAGTCTTGACAAAATCATCAAGCGACAGTGATCAGAGATACCTAATCCAGATCAAACCATACCTGGGAATCTTTGTTTGAGCACCTGCAATGAAGGAAAATTCTCCACTTAAATGAGTAATTGGTACCATTGTTGAATGACCTTACTACAGAGATGATGTTTTTAATAGTAATTGGTCTGTATTGTAATTTCAGTCCATTGTCCTCTGTCCTGAATTCTAGGAATGAATGAATGAAGGTCTTGGCCTTCTTCAAGATGACAGCTTTCCTGATATTGGAGGAGTGTAATTATATCCCCCTTAACGTTCTCAAGCTGAACTTTTCCGGACCCTTCCAATACTCCTCATTGTTCTCAGTTTTTAACACCCCGATCATCATTGCCTTTCTTTACCCTACATTTGCCTGCATCTTTAAGAGCAGATCGCCAACATTGGGAATGTCCAGATTTCACATTTCAAAATGAAAAAGGTCTTCTGCAGTCATGACACAAGCCTAAGATTGAAAATCAGGCATCTTTTCTATCCTGCTCTATGGAATGGAAAGTTGGTCTTGGACAGAAAGCTACTTGAAGAGACTAGAAGCATTTGAAATGTGGGTTTACAGGCGGCTGTTACGTATAAGTTGGGTTGACAAAATCAGAAAGGAGGCGGTGATAAGCCACCTAGGAAAGCCAAGGGAGATCATCAAAACCATAAAAAGTAAAAGTTAGAATGTTTTGGACATGTGATGTGACACCCCCCAAATTAGGACGGACTACACTTAATCCTCCAAGGAAAGATTGAAGGCAAATGAGGTCCAGGAAGAAAAAAAAACCATCATGGCTTCAAAAACTAAGGGACTGGTTTGGACAAAACTCAACAGCAATTTTTTGTAGGGCTGTTGATAAAAATAGGATTGCCAACATGATCGCCAATGTCCAATGATAGATATGGCAGGAGAAGAGATACGGGAGGAGGGGGAAGAAGAAGAAGAAGAGGAGGAGGAAGAGGAGGAGGAAGATTTCACATGATAAAGATAGAACTAATTCACTAAAATAAAAGTGATCAGTTGATTGATAAGCAAGATGGGCATTAGATGACATTTCTTTGGAAACTATTGCAAGTATCTCCAAATTTCATCTGTAATTCTTTTGTTGTGTCAAACCAGTTTGACAGGGGTATCAAACTGGTGGCCCACAAGCCGGATGCATCGTACACAGGCCATGCCCACTCTGGCTCCACAAATGGGAAAAACATGGCGAAACATCACATGATGGCAACATGACACATGAGTTTGACACCCGTGCTGTAACCGTCCTTCATAAGTTTTAGCCTCCAGCCCCCTAATCATCTTAGTTGCTATTCTCTGCACTCTTTCCAGAATCTCAACATCTTTTTTACATTGTGGTGACCAAAACTCGATGCAGTCTTCCAAGTATGGTCTTACCAAGGCTTTATAAAGTAGAACTAACACTTCACATCAGAGGTGCTATTTAGCAGGTTCTGTCCAGTTCTGGAGAACAAGTAGCAGAAATGTTGAGAATTCAGAGAATCAGCAAACACCACTTCTGACTGGCTCCGCCCCATCTATTCTCTGCCTTTCAAGTCCCAGCTGATTGGCTGGGTCTTCTTGTGTTGCCCTGCACAGGAGAACAGAGCTGGAAAGCAGGTTAGTGGGGTGGGGAGGGATTTTGCAGTAATCTTCCCCCAGGAGTAGGGAGGGAATGGAGATTTTACAGTATCCTTCCCCTGCCATGCCCACCAAGCCAAGCCTACCAAGCCCACAGAACTGGTAGTAAAAAAAAAATTGAATCCCACCACTGCTTCACGTAATCTTAATTCTATCCCTTTGTTAATGTAACCTAGGATTGCACTGGCTTTTTTGGCAGCTGCAGCACACTGCTGGCTCATATTTAAATGATGGTCTGATAGGACTCTGAGATCCTTTTTGTAGTTACTACTATTTAGCCAGATATCACCTATTCTATGCCCATGGATTTGACTCTTTTGGTTGTACTGATCTTTAAAGTTGCATATATTTCCTTGTTCTGTTGCTCTGGTGCTATTCTCACTGATCCACAATATTGTCTTTCCTTCTCTTCTCCTTCCTTTCTATTTTTGGTGTCTAAGTTTCTTGTGCCTTCTTTGGTTTAAATAATATTTTCATAATATTTTTTATTTTATTTTATTTTACATAGCCCCAGGGGTCTGGCAAGTGGAAGGTACACTTTATAATTTTAATTAAAGACATGAATATAGCTCCAGGTACATAGGTGGGAATGAACAAATTGAGAGCCTGCCAATATGCTTGTTAACAAAAAAGAAGTTAGTTTTAGTCATCAAAGTCTTTGAATGCTTACCTTTGATGAGAGTTTGCAAATATTAACAGGGAACTATTACCATGGGACAAAGGTGCACCACAATTTGAATGAAAAGGGATGATGGACACTGCACCATCCAGTTGAACAGTTCTTCACATTTCCTGATTTTTCTCAGAACTCAGGCGATGTTCCCAAAACAAAGGGAATACATTGGATCTTTCTTCCAATTCTTTGGCACGAAGGGTTTAAGAATACTAGGGGTGACATGATAGTAGTGTTCCTATATTTAAGGGGCTGGCACAAAGAAGTGGGGGAAACCTTCTTTAGGTGTTACATTTGAGTTGTAAATGCAGAAACTTCACTTTGCACCACCATTTTGAAATCAAACTTGAGCAGTGTTCCACTGAGAAGAAATATTTTTTCTTCAGGAGGCTGGCGGGGAGGAGGAGGAGGAGGAGGAGGAGGAGGAGGAGGAGGAGGAAGAGGAGGGAGGAGGAGGAGGAGGAGGAGGAGGAGAAAGTTTTGTTTTTCTGTGTCTAAAGAGATAAGGATTCTTCTAAAAGAGGCTCTTATGCAGATATTAACTCACAACCAAGATGGATGGTCCTTTGGGGGGAAAAACACTAATCCATTTAGGATTTAGAAGATTAAAATGAGTCTCTTGAATTAATCCTTGTCTAGAGCAAGTCTAGAATATCTTTTGGGATTAACAAATTTTATTGAGAGGTATAGGCTTATCTCTTAATACAACCTGTCAGTTTGAAAAGGTACTAATGAACTCTGGGTTTTGGCACTGTAGACCAATACAGCTCTCCTATTACAGCTGGAAACAGCTGTGGGTCTCCCCAAATCCATGCGATAGGATTCAACTACTAATCAGTGTAATCACCTCATTTGGTACTAAACTCCTTCCTCCTCCTCCTCCTCCCCTCCTCCTTCTCTTCTCTCCTCCTCTTCCCTCCCTCCTCCTCCTCCTCCCTCCTCCTCCTTTCTCCTCCTGCTCTCCCATCTTAAGCACATGACAGCAATCTAGTTGCATGGTCATCAAAGCAAAGACAATTGTGCTAACCTGATGATGTTACTTAGTTTGGGCAATGAAATGTCTCCAAGAAAACAACCAAGATCAGAGAGCACCAATGGCAGCCATATACATTTTCTTGATAAATAAATAAACTATGGTTCTATCTAACCATCTCTTGCTTCCTTTATTAATTCAATCTTCTTCTTTGAGTCTCTGTGCTTCTTCTTTATTTAAATAAATTCTCTTAACTTTTATAAATGAAAGTGTTCTTTTGGCGACGAAACCAAATGCCATTTGGTTGGCAAAAGACAGTGGCAGAACTGCAAGCAGAACTCTTGCTACTTGGATCTAAAACCTGTTATCAGATTTATAACCAACCTTCCAAATCTTCTCAGCAGGACATCTGCTTGTAGAGATCCAAATATGGAATGATGCTTCAGGATTGCAATTTTTTTTTTTCTGCCAAGCAAGTTCCATTTGGAATCCAAACCGGGGAGGTGCGATGTATCTGAAGAAGGTTGCCATGGTACTCTTGGATGGATTCACACTTCACTCATAACTGTTCTGGATGTCCAAATACTTTTTGGGGGGGATGCTGTATAAAGCTGAGTCCACAATTTAATCTGGAACGGAGCTCTCTGAAGGAGACACCCCTTTGACCTGCATATGGAACCAAAAACACGGGTGATTGGCACCAAAATCAAGTGAAGCAACTCAAGAACTCTAAGGATAAAAGGAGAGAGAGAGAGAAATGGAAAAAGGAGAACTTGTTTATGAGATGGAGGACAGGCCATCTGTTGTTGATGGTTAGATCTTCCGCTTCCAATTTTCGTTTGAATGTTATTGCTCTTTTTCTAGCTGGGTAGTGAAACATCATTTTCCATTACACTTAAGAGTTCAGATTAATAAGAAAAAGATGGAGGGGAAGCGTGAATCTGAACAATATGAATTACAAAACTGTTGAAAGGGAAAATTAGCTTCCCAATAAACCTAAAAACAGGTATCTTTTTTAAAAAAAACTCCGAGGATTAGTACGGTTGCATCCCTCCAAAACTGTTGGGTTATGAGTTGTTGGTATGGCCTTATTTAATGCTTTCTATCCCTTTTTGTCCCCTAAGCTTCAGTTTCCACATTTTGTAATCCAAGCAAATGTTGTTTTATCATAAGCTGGGGCTACACAATATGGATTTGCAAAGCTTTGAATGGGTGGGATGCTTTGATTCAATGATACTTTCAAAAGACTGCTTCAGAAGGAAGTGTGACCCGCATCATCTCTTATATATGGAATAGTCCCTGGTTGTTTATGGTAGATCTTCCAATTGTTTAAAAAACAAGGAAAAAAGTCAACCTTCCCAGCAACCAACTCTCAGAGTAACAGGAAACAGTTCTAACAGGAAGGAAGGAAGGAAAGAAGGAAGGGAGGGAGGGAGGGAGGGAGGAAGGAAGGAAGGAAGGAAGGAAGGAAGGAAGGAAGGAAGGAAGGAAGGAAGGAAACCCAACCAAAAGTGGCAAAGAAAGCTTCTATATACAGTATATAAAGTAGTAGAAGATGTTATTCTTCCATCACTTATGATGCTATCATGCCAGGAAAAAACCTTCATTGGTGTTTCGAGGAATTTATAGACATCTCTGGACATAAGTAGCAAAGAAAGTGGAGACCATTTTACAACTTCTGTTTTATTGGGGAGGAGGGTGTCGTTAAAAAAAAGTTGGTAATGTCTTTGGATCCTAGTATCTGACCAAATGATTTTGTAAATTGCAGATTCCCATTTATTTGATCATCTACAGGTTGTCCTTCACTTCAACCAGAGCAGAGAAGAGCAGGAAAAAAAAATGATGAAGGTCTGGAGTCTAAAACATGTGAAGAACAGTTGGAGGAATTGGGTTTCTCCTGCCTGAACAGGGGGTTCGACTAGAAGACCTCCAAGGTCCCTTCCAACTCTGTTAATCTGTTAAATACAGTTCCTGGTGAATTTCACCAAATCTCCTGTCCAAAAGAGCCTCAGAGACTGTCTGCATGCAGATGAATGTTGTGTGCGGATGTGTGTTCATTCTCAATTAAAATACACCACCTACCCAATTGATCAACCGATTAACAAATCACCTGCTAAATAATAAAGAGGGCCATGAAACACAATAGCAGGAATTCAGTTTTTCCTTAAAGACTCCGACAATGAAACCTCACTGAGTTTTCTTTACAGGCTGATGGGAAATAACCAGGGGATAAAGGAAAAGAAAAGAAAAGAAAAGAAAAGAAAAGAAAAGAAAGAAAGAAAGGAAGGAAGGAAGGAAGGAAGGAAGGAAGGAAGGAAGGAAGGAAGGAAGGAAGGAGAGAGAGAGAAAAGAAGGAAGAAAAAGAAACAAAGGAAAAAAAGAGAAAAAGAAGGAGAAAAAAAGAAAGAGAAAGAAAGAAAGAAAGAAAGAAAGAAAGAAAGAAAGAAAGAAAGAAAGAAAGAAAGAAAGAAAGAAGGAGAAAGGAAGGAAGGAAGGAAAGAAAAGAAGGAAGGAAGGAAGGAAGGAAGGAAGGAAGGAAGGAAGGAAGGAAGGAAGGAAGGAGAGAGAGAAAAGAAGGAAAGGAAAAAGAAAAAAGAAAGGAGAAAAAGAAGGAAAGGAAAAAGAAAGAAAGAAAGAAAGAAAGGAAGGAAGGAAGGAAGGAAGGAAGGAAAGGAAAGGAAAGGAAAGGAAAAGAAAGGAAAAGAAAAGAAAAGAAAAGAAAAGAAAAGAAAAGAAAAGAAAAGAAAAGCTTGTTCCCCATTATGTCATCATTCCTAGAAGCCAGCCTGAAATGGTCATTATGCTAAAAAATGAATAAAACTCTTTTTTCCCTTCCAAATTAAATTTTAATGTTGCAGAACTTTACATGATCCTGGAACATAAATAAATATGAGGCGACAACTAAATATTTTCCCCAGCTAATTATGCCATTAATACCAAACTGGACACAAAGTACATGAGAAATAATGTTGCTAAGGACTCAAACGAGGGCAGAAGGGGTAGGTTTTCCATTATCACTTTGCTCTCCTCCCCACTATCTCAAATTCTGATGTTGGGTTCAAGCTTCCCTTGCTCAAATATAAGGGAGTCCTCGACTTACGACCACAACTGAGCCCAAACATTTCTGTTGGCACATTTGTTCAGTGAACTTTGCCCCATTGTATGACTTTTCTTGCCATGGTTGTTAAATGAATCCCTGCAAGTGTTGAGTTAGTGACAGGTTTGTTAAGGGAATCTGGCTTCCCCATTGACTTTGCTGGTCGGAAGGTTGCAAAAGGGGCTCCCCTGACTGTGGGACTGCAACCATCATAAATTTGAGTCAGTTGCCAAGTGTGTCATGCCCCTGTTGGAGGCTGACTCTGAGGGAGAGGAGGAACAGCCGACAGGGAGTGGAAGTGTGGCTCCGGAGGTTGTGAAGGAGGCTGGGGAAGGGCAGAGGCCAGCTGAGCAGTCAGAGGAGGACCCAAGCCCATCCCCTCTCCATCCTAGGGCACGCAGGGAGGAGAGGATCAGGGAGAGACATGGTCTACTAAGGAGGAGAGGGCCTTGATCCTCTTCATGGGCTGCAGCTGTGACAACTGGATAAGAGGAGAGACTTGCGTATGGGTGAACGCTGGAAACAAAGCATGGAAATATCTCCAGTTTATTGTTCCTCTCTGAGTTTGGCATCCTTCCCAGTGTGTGTTCTGATATCTGTGGATGTCTTCCAGCCCTTATCTTGCCTGGTTTGTGTTGTTTTTTTCTCTTTATAATTTAAACGGCATTTCCTCCTTCTTGTAACTGCTTGTGTGGGAGTTTTTTGTCTCCTGTCAAGGATATTCGGAGCTTGGAAGCAAAGTGAAGGAATAAAAGGGGCTTCGCCTGTTTTTTTGTGACTGTGTTTATTTTGTATCCCACCCTGGGTCATCACAAAGTGTCTGAATTCTGATCACGTGACCACAGGGTTGCTGCAATGGTTGTAAATATGAAAAGTGGTGATAAGTCCATTTTTTCAGTGCTGGTTTTAACTTGGATGTAACTGATGATGTTACCTAGTTGGGCCATGAAATGTCTGCAAGAAAACCACTAAGCTCAGACAACATCAAGGACCTCACAGTCCTCCTCTTCCTCCTCTTCCTGCTCCTTGTTGTATTCCTCTTCCTACTCCTCCCCTTTTCTTTCTCTACTCCACACACCTCAGTCCCTTCTATCAGTGATGAAGTTCCCTAGTTGGGTCATGGAATGTCTTCAAAAAACTACCAAGCTCAGACAGCATCAAGGATCCTAAAGTTGTCCTCCTCCCCCCCCCCTCATTTCCTTTCCCCACTCCAGACACCTCATTCCCTTCCAGCAGTGATGATGTTACCTAGTTGGGTAATGAAATGTCTGCAAGAAAACCACCAAGCTCAGAGAGCACCAAGGACCTCACAGTCCTTCTCTTCATCCTCTTCCTGCTCCTTGTTCTACTCCTACTCATCCCCTTTTCTTTCTCTACTCCACAAACCTGCACTCCCATCTTAACATCAATACACCATCAACCAAGCAGTAAACATATCAATCGAGAAACCACCAAGAAAGCAATCCTTCTACCAACATGGTTAGGGCAAGCCACTTGTATATAAACAGAGAGCAAACTCTGCTACCTTCTAACACTGATAATGTTATCTAATTGGGTCATGAAATGTCTCCAAGAAAACAATAAAGCTCAGGGAGCCCTATAGACCTCACAGTTGAACCCTGAACTGCAAAAGTTCTCTTTTATTGGTAGGATGACATGGCAACGCACTTGTATCTAATCAGAGAGGAACCTCCACTCCCTTCTAGCACTGATGAAGTACCCTAGTTGGGTCATGAAACATCAGCAAGAAAACCACCCAGCTCAGAGAGAACCAAGACCCTACTTATTTCAACCCTGACCTACAAATAGTCTCCTTTATCACTACGGACTTTTTTTTTTTTTTCATACAACCCCACTTGACAAAACCATGGTTAGTTCTAGCACATCGGTTCCACCTGTGCCTGCCTCTTGATTTAATTGGAGTTCATTCTCATCTGCTCCCTTTTTTGATCTTTTAAACCCCATCTTCACTTTGTATTTCATTTTCAGTGAACTGCTATTAGTAGCAACTTCATCTCTCAGCGGTGACCTTTCTCAGATGGGAAGATGTCTGGCGTTGCAGAAAGTCCCTTAGCTTCAGAAATCAGCAAGCTCTTCTTGGCTCAGTCAAGCTGAGGAAGATGCAGGCTGGTTTCACACCAAGGATGTCCAGCAGCTAGTTTTACAGAGGGAGGGAGGAAGGGAGGGAGCAACAGGTGGGGAAAGGAGTGAAGGAAAAAGGAAAAGGAAAAAGGAATGGATGGATGGATGGATGGAAAGGAAAAGAAAAAATGAAGGAAGGAAGGAAGGAAGGAAGGAAGGAAGGAGGGAGGGAGGGAGGGAGGAAGGAAGAAGGAAGGAAGGAAGGAAGGAAGGAAGGAAGGAAGGAAGGAAGGAAGGAAGGAGACAAAAAGATAGAGAGAGTCAGAAGGGAAGAAAGAGAGATGAAGGGAGGAACAGGAAGAAAAGGAGCAAAGGAAAAAGGAAATGGAAAAAGGAATGGATGGATGGAAAGGAAAAGGAGAAATGAAGGAAGGAAGGAGACAAAAAGATACAGAGTCAGAAGGGAAGAGAGAAGAGATGAAGGGAGGAATGAGGGAAAAAGGAGTGAATGAAAAATTAAAAAAAAGGAATTGATGGATGGATGGAAAGGAAAAGGAAAAGGGAAGGGAGGGAGGAACGAAGGAGACAAAATGATAGTGAGAGTCAGAAGGGAAGGGAGAGAGAAGGATGGAGGAATAGGAACAAAGGGAGTTATTGAAAAGTGAAAAGGAATAAGGAATGGATGGATGGATGGATGGATGGATGGATGGAAAGGAAAGGAAAAGGAAAAAGAAAGGAAAGACAAGAAGATAAGAGTGAGAAGGGAAGGGTGGGAGAGAGTAGGGGGAACAGGAAGGGAGTGAAGGGAAAAGGAAAAAGAATGGATGGATGGAAAGGAAAAGGAAAAATGAAGGAAGGAGAGAAGAAAAGAAGGAGACAAGAGAGAGAAATTTGGAAGGAAAGGGAAAGACAGGGATGGAGGAACAGGAACAAAGGGAGTGATTGAAAATGGAAATGGAAAAAGGAATGGATGGATAGATAGATGGAAGGAAAGGAAAAGGAAAAACAAGGATGGAAGGAAGGAAAATGGGAGTGAGGGAAGAGGAGGAATAGGTGAGAATGAAAGAATTGAAGAGAGGGGGGTGAGAAAGAAAGAGAGAGAAAGAAAGAAAGAAAAGAAAGAAAGGAAAGAAAGAAAGAAAGAAAGAAAGAAAGAAAGAAAGAAAGAAAGAGGATGGGGGATGGAAGGAGTGAAGAAAGGAAGAAAAGAAAGAAAAAGGAAAAATGAAGGAAGGATGAAAGGAAGGAAGGGAAGGAAGGAGGAGGGAGAGAAGGGGAGAAAGAAAGGAGGAAAGGAAGAAGGAAAATGGGAGGAGGAGGAATAAGAGAGAGTGAGAGAAAAGAAGGGAGGGAGGGAAAGAGAGAGAGAAAGAAAGAAAGAAGGAAAGGAGGGAAGGAAGAAAAGAAAGGAAAAGGAAAAAAGAAGGGAGGGAGGGAGGGAGGGAGGGAGGGAGGGAGGAAGGAAGGAAGGAAGGAAGGAAGGAAGGAAGGAAGGAAGGAAGGAAGGAAGGAAGGAAGGAGAAGAGAAAAAAGACATGTCCCAGCCTGCATGTAGTGGAGCTTTGATTCGCTGGCAGAAATTTTTCTTTACCCTTCCCAGTTGTGCCCGTGCCAGAGAGCCATTCAACACAAACCTACAGGTTCTGCATTCTGTCCGTTCATATGAATGTGGTCATTTTTTAGGCCACTTCATAACCGGAGGAACTGGGCATGGCCTTCGCTGACCTTTTTTGGGAAGGGAGCAGTGGTGCGATTCAACTGATGTAACAACCAGTTCGGCGATCACGCACTTTGTGCAACTGGTTCGGTGATCACGTGCTTCACTCGTGTGCACACCAATTTAAAAAACCCATTTTTTAGCTATAATACTGTTCAGAGTTTTGCAGTGTCAATTCAGAGCCAGAAAAAATAAACACAGATGGCCGATGCTTCATTTAACACCTTTATAAACGTAATAAGTAGATTTTACAAACCAGTTGTAGATTTCTCCAGCCTGGAGCAAACTTGGACAGAAACATGTTGTAAATTCAGAGCAGAGCTCCAGTCTTCCGCAAGTAAGCAAGCAAGCAAGTTTCTCTTTTACTTTAGTTCAGTTCAGCAAGCAAGAGGAGAGAAGCAGTTTCATTTTCAATAGACAGACTCAGAGCTCAACATAGCTGCAGAGCTGCAGAGCTTAATATAGGCTAATTCTAGTTTCAGTTTCCGAACAGTCCTCATTGGCTGACTTAGTCGCTATGCTTATTCATCAGCTGACCTTATTACCGAGCTCTATTCCAGTTCATGAATATACTCTGATGAATACTTATTTTCTGCTGAAGCCCCAGTGAGTAAAACAGCTGAGGCGTGGCAAAACCGCTCTGCCGTGCGAATCAGCTGTGCTCCAAAACAAGGAAAAATAAAGCACAGGAAAGAACAGGGGCAGGTGGGCAGGACCAAATGATCACAAGAACAACCAGTTTGCCTGAACCAGTCCAAACCATTAGAATTCCACCCCTGGAAGGGAGGGATTCCTTAAGCAGTCATTCAACGCCAAATCTTGGGGGTGAAAATTCACATTTTAAGGACTTAACTCCGCTGTTATCAGTCACCAGTAGAAATAAGTCCCAGCTTGAGATCATCTGTCCTTCCTTCCTTTTTCATCATGTCTCAATAAATACTGGCAGTCCTTGACTTACAACACTTCATTTAGTGACCACTTGAATTTACAACAATACTGAAAAAAAAGCGATTTAAAACCGTTTCTCACACTTACGACCATTGTAGCACCTCCGTGGTCACGTGATCAAAATTCAGACTTTTGGCAATTGACTCGTATTTACTGACACTCTTTTCTTCTCTTGCCTGCTTTTCTCTTCCCTTCCTTTCCTTTTCCTTCCCTTTTCCTTCCCTTTGCTTTCCTTATTTTCTTTTCTTTCTTCATAAAAGAAAGGAAACTTAGCGATGTATCTGTGGTTCATCTTTCAAAGACAGGGATAGACCCATTTGTGTATGTGTGTGTTGTGGGGGGTTGTCCATTTGGGTATTAAAAAATAAAAAAAGCAGACTCCTCGTGCCAAGAATCTGCCAAGTCTTGCTGTAGCTGTCTCTCCTGGCACTTTCTTTTTAAGCAGAATGAAGTAGTGTGGTGTAAACAACACATTTGTGGCATCGCTGAAGGGATTCAGGATGCCTGAGGCTCTTCTCACTCTTTTGCCACCTGGGAGTTACTAGGGGGATTATCTGCTTCTGACATCAACATATTCTGCACACTCTGGAATGCCAGTTTTGGGTTAGGAAGAAAAATCACCCACCAAGCATTTTTTTACTTCCCCCATCCCTTCTATCGTTGTCCCCCTCTGACCTTCTCCTTTTGGTCTTCTGGTGACTTTCAAGCCTTCCCATTTGCAAAATAACAGAGTTGGAAGGGACCTTGGAGGTCTTCTAGTCCAATCCCTCACACAAGAAGGAGACCACATACCATTGCAGACAAATGGTGGTCCAATCTCTTCTTAAAAAACGCCACTGTTGGAGCATTCACATCTTCTGAAGGCAAGCCATTCCACTGGTTAATTTTTCTCATTGTCAGGAAATTTCTAGTTCTAGATTGCTTCTCTCCTTGATATGGCACCCTGTCAAACATTGGAACATTATTATCATGTCAGCCCTGATGCTTATGATAAAGACATCTTCAGGTTGAGTTTGGTTCCTGTTATTTAAGGCATGTGTTTCCTTGACAGTCCTTCTTTTCACTAGACTTACCCAATTCCCGCAACCGTTCTTTGTATGATTTAGCCTCCAGCCTCCTAATCATTTCTGCACTCTTTCCAAAGTCTCTACATTTTTTTTAAGCAAGGGGCTCTCTGCCCTAATGACTGAGTGGGTAGGCATGGGTGAGTGGTCATGTGACTGGGTGGGTGTGGCCAACTCAACATTGCTTCCTTGCCCTAATTACCTAAAAAAAAAAAGATATATAACAAAAAGCTGTTTATTATTTCGAGCATTTAATACTTAAATAAAAGACTGGGTGAAACCAGGCTTAATAGCAGTGACTGTGAGAGGGATCTTGGAGTCTTTGTGGAGTTTCTGGTGATTTATGTGATTCTTATTATTTGGGAATTAATCCCCTTGAAAGCTAGTGACTATGTTATCTGATTTTCTCAATGGCTCCACTGAGTGGATTGTTTATCTAGCTTGCCACACTTTTACCAGGTGTGAAATGCTCTTGGCTGAATGCCCAGAAGCCTATTAAGAAATTTCCCTTGCTGCTTGTCTTTCTGAGGTTATTGGGGGCTCTCTGAGCCCTGCAGAGTCTTAGCTAGGGGCTCTCTTGAACCCCTGCAAGCCTCCAGCAGCCCACCCATATAATATATGTATTATGATGACCAAAACTGTATTCTAAGTGTGCTTTTATGAAGTCTTCATAAGGCAGTACTCATATTTCGCATGCAAGAGCCTGGATTATTCACTCCATCTTGCTCTCCCTTATTTGCAAAATTCTCTTCTCTCACCTTCCTGAAGTTGTGTTGCTATCCTGTAATCCTAGATGTACCTGGCTGGTTTTCATACCCCACCAGGCAGAGGCTCTTATTTGCCAATGAAGCATTCCAAACACGAACAGCCATCAAAGAATAAATGGGCAAACTCCCCGTGAAAGAAAAGTTTGCATATTGGCCAAGTCACTCACTGTCAGCAGGCTAGTGGGAGGTCCTTTTCAGACTGCTAGCAAGCAGCAAGAAGGGCTGCTGTTCCAAAAAAGAAAAAAGAAAGAAATGGAAAAAGAAAAAGAAAACATACAGATCTGCTGCGTGGTGTTTACCGAAAGTCAGTCTGAAGGCATCACAGGGGGAGAAGGCCGTGTCTTAGAGATGGAAGAACATGCAAAATATAAATTTTGGAGCACCGATAACTTAACTGCTCTTCCTGAAGCTGACAGGAAGGGAGTTTGGAAACAGAATTTGCTGGGCTTCACAGGATAAAAGTGATGGATAATGGGAACTTCTCCACCTTATAACACAGAAGAATATCAGAAAAAAGCCGAGTGTGAATCAAGACCACGTGAAGCATTAGTGCCACTTTATAATGCCTTGGTAAGGCCACACTTGCAATGTTGTATCCAGTTTTGGTCACCACAATATAAAAAAAGTTGTTGAGACTGTGGGGAGCTCTCCCTCTCCTAATCCTAGAGAATGAAGTGTTTTGGGAATATTAAAAGAGGGCAGAATATTATACTTCCCCTAAAGGAGAAATGGAGAAACATGTTCTTCAAGTCAGAAAGCAGCCCCAGTCTTCCTGCCTTAGGAAAACAGATTCAAGCAGAAGCATGAAGAAGCTGGTCTTTAGGAATGGAGATTTTATATCCATTCATGAAAGACTGGGCCAATCTGTTCCTAAGCAAAGATACTCCAAATAAGCAGCACAATTACAGCAAGCCAAAGCTGACAAGATCAGCTGAAACTAACACCTAGGAATTGCATTCCCCCTTTTGCATGTAAAGTCAGCCATGACCCCTACATGACCCCATAAGAATCTGGCAACACCCATGAAAACATTAAAGGGCATTAAAGGGCAGATTACACAGGAGCAGACATCTCAATTGCAAAGCCCCAAAGAATGTATAAAAGCCACCTATATCAACCCCATTTTGTCAGCCACCCCAGAAACATGCTGCTGTCACTGAAATTTCTGGAAAACCAAACAAATAGAGACATTCTTTTTTTGCAGCCATCCTTCATTTTATTTCCAGAGTCTTTCTCCCAGCTTGGAACTGGGTGGGATTTTTCTTCCAACAAGACTCTAGAAATGTTAGTTTGCAGCAAAAATTCAATCTAGAAAGCACACACAGATGACTGATTCAGCGGGATTCAATAACTTCTTTATATACATAATAACATATAAGTAAAATGTACAATACCAATATAGGTTCTTCCAACATGGTAGAGAGTTACAGGCAAAAACACAAGCAGCAGCTTTGAGCAGAGAGCTATTTACTTTCAGTTTCAGTTTAGAGCTAAGAGCACTGAGGTAAGCCACGCCCTCAATTCAGCTCCCATTGACTGACTTTGTTAACTATGTCTCTGCCAGTTCATGAATATTCTTACAAGAAAGAGTGCAGAGAAGAGGAACAAAGATGATTAGAGGGCTGGAAGCTAAAACATATGAAAAACAGTTGCTGGAATTCAGGATGTCTAGTCTGATGAAAAGAAGGTCTAGAGGTGACATGATAACAGCATCCCAGTATTTGAGGAGCTGCCACAAAGAAGAGGGGGTCAAATTATTCTCCAATTCACCTAAAACAAGAAGCAATGGATGGAAACTAACCAAGGAGAGAAACAACTTAGAACTAAGGAGAAAAGCATCTAAATTAACTTAAGTGCATGTGTTCGGAAAGAAGACAGATATTTTTGGTGATAACCTTTTCAGACATAAAAAAATGAGCAGAAATGTTTATATGCTGTGGTATATTCTGAGAAGGCTTGAAAAAGAAAAAAATGAAAAGTCATTAAGAGGTGACTGAATTAATTCCTGCCTTTTAGTGTTCCTAAGCGTCCCAGGGTCGCCTCTAGGCAAGATGGGTGGCATACAATACATAAATAAATAAAATTTCAAAACTCTCCTGAAATTTAATTTTTATACTAGGTAAGGGCTACATATGGGCCAAACTCTTTTATATTTTTTGCTTCTTCTCCGCAGCACCAAATTCAGATTATCTCTAAGTATTTGGTCACAAGCCTTTGGGAGAAACTATTTGCTCCATGACTTATACAATAGGTACTCAGTCTATACTCTAATACACAGTCTATGGTTTCAGGATGACTTGAGTTCATCGTTACACATTTTTCAATAAATCTCAAGTAAATTGTCCTGTTTTAGGTAACCATTCAAGAGTTGCATTAAATATGAAAAAGTTTTATTTTTATTAATTTGTATTCCATGTTTTCTATTCTTACAAATAACTCAAGGCAGTGAACATATTCAAAACACCTTTCTCTCCCTCTCTCTCTCCTTCCTTTCCTCCCTCCCTTCTTTCTTTCCTTCTTTTTTCTTTCTTTCTTCTTTCTTCATCTTTCCCTCCTTCCTTCCTTCTCTCCCTCCCTACTTTCCATCTATATTTCTTTCTTTCTTTCCCTCCCACAATCCCCTCCCTCCATCCCTCCCTCTCTCCTTCCTTCCTTTTTTTCCAATGTGCCTAATTGTTTGGTTTTTTTTCCTCTTCAAAATATGATTTCATCATGGCCTTTTTCTTTAAAACCGATCTTCTGTGATGATTATTAAGGGAGACATAATAAACTTTAATTAATTCTACCGGAAATATGTATAGTTTTAGTTTGCAAATTGCTTTTACACTTTTACTTTTGGTTTTTTTTAAAAAAAACCTGCAAAAATCATTCCTCTACTTATTTATTGTTGGCGTGTTTTGTTTATTACCGCTGCATCCTGTTGGAAACCACTATGACTGTTGGCACTTTTCAAGGTATAGAGAACATAACTAAAACAAGAAATAGTAAATCCCAATAAAATCTGAAAGCTGGTAGACCAAGTACATAAAATGAGGTTAAGACATATTTTACCAATGTAACAAAGCCCTGAAACTATAGATAAATATGGGCCAAAGATTTTTATTTTATGTCATACTATTTGGCTTTTTGTGAAATGTGTTATCCCTGGAATGTCATTGTTTTCTTCCAGTCCTACTAAATGATGCAAAAAACATTTCTTCTAAGGGGCTACCATAAAGAAGAGGTGGTCAACCTATTTCCCAAAGCACTAGAAGGCAAGACAAGAAAGAATGTATGGAAACTAGGAGGGAAGCCATCTTGAACTAAGGAGAAATTTCCTAACAATGAGAGCAATTAACCCGTGGGACAGTTTGCCTTGTGAAATTGTGGGGTTCTCCAACACTGGAAGTTTTTAAGAAGAGATTGGACAGCCATTTGTCTGGGATGGTATAGGTTATCCAGCTTGAGCGGAGGGTTGGACTAGAACAGGAATCAGCAACCCAAATGTTCTGGAGCCATACGTGGCTCTTTCATCCCATTGCTGCGGCTCCCTGTCGCTCAAAATATGCCTCACAACTGCCAACGTGCGACACCCACCGACACGTGATTTATTGAGCTTTTCAATCCCCGGTAGGCCAACCATGGATCAAATCCAAGAAAATAAAAGTTTCAGAAGAAAGCAGAATGTTTAATTCAACTACATAGGTTAGTTTTGTGGCAGCTGAGGAAACAGTCAGGCAACAGGAAGAGTTTTATGGCTACCGGTGTTTTCTTTTCTGTGGGAAATGGGTTCCAAATGGCTCTTTTGAGTGTTTAACGTTGCCGATCCCTGGACTAGAACATCTCTAAGGAACCTGCCAACTCTGTTATTCTGTTATTCTGTTATTCTATATTCACACACAGAGAGATACACATAGACACAGAGACATCCACAAACTCCAGCTCTCTGAAGATAGATTTTTGACCAAAAGGTTTATTTGTTTTAAAAGTGGTTATTAAAGCTTTGTTAACATTTTCCGTGCAATTGTAAGATGAAAAATCAATAGACAGGAAAGGAGGCAGTAAGGAAATTATATTTAATAATTGCAAAAAAAAAAAAAAAAAAAACCACTAAAGGAAGGACGTGAGAATTTTCTCTTTATATCCTAAATCAAACAGTCCAAAGAGACGGTACAAATACACATGGTATTTACACCTCTAACAACAACGCTATCTGGGGACCATTTTTAAAAAAACTGAAAAAATGTTGTTACAAGCCTGGACAATCTGGAACTGCACCGCCTGCAGTCCGATCTAAGCATAGTTCACAAAATTGTCTGCTATAACATCTTGCCTGTCAATGACTTCTTCAGCTTCAATCACAATAATACACTGGGAAACAACCAATACAAATTCAAGGTAAACCACTCCAAATTCAATTGCAGAAAATATGGAGCGGTCAATGCCTGGAACGCCTTACCCGACTCTGTTGTTACAACCTCAACCCCTCACAGCTTCAAGCTCAAACTGTCTACTGTGGACCTCACCCCATTCTTAAGAGGTCCTTAAAGGGGGCATGCATAAGCGCACCTATCATCCCTGTCTTACTGTCCCCATTTATCTGTGTTTACTTCCTTTGGTCTTGTTTATGTTCATACCTATACTTGTTATTTTGTACGTATTTGACAAGTAAATACATTTGAAGAAATCACAAAGTTAATTCTAAAACAGTAAGCTGAGTTAAGAAACTTAAGAGCCATACATGCTGGTTATGTTTGAGCCAGCAATCTAAGAATCTAATAAAAAGATAGCTGAAGTACCATGTGATGAAATGTGACTTCTAAAGGAAAGAAAAGAAGAGTGGATAAGGAACTAGTTAGAAGATCCCTGTTGTGGGGTCCTTGGTGCTGTTGTGGTTAGCCAGCAGCAGGTGTGGACGGCTGAGGAGAGCGAGGACTCAGATGACAGGCCAGGACCATTAGGGAGTGGACTGCTGCCTTCAGAGATTGTGCGGGCTGGCAGCAGCGATGAGGAGGTTCCCCTACAACAGCATGGGAGACTCAGGAGTAAGGCTGCAAGGTAATGGCCCCTCCTTCAAGGAGATAAAAGCCAGCTGTGAAGCGAACATTTTTTGCAGGAAACAAAGACGTTTTGAAACTCAGCCTCGTGGACATTACAATATCTTAAGTTGGTATTTGAAGACTCTTGTGTTGTGAAATATTTCTTATCTGTGATTCTTGGCAGCCTCATACAGTTCTGGCAAGGTTTGTGCTTATCAAAGTTAATTAGTTTGCAGAAGCCTTTTAACCAGGGATTAGTAAGAATCATTAAAAGGTTTCTGTTCCCTTTGGTTATTATTTGTTTTATTGGAAAGGGGTTTGGTAAGAAACGGTGCTCTTTGAGTTTGGTTGTTTTCTCACAGACCTTTCACTGCCTAACTAGATAACATCATCAGTGCTAGAAGGGAATGGGGTTCTGTCAACTGTCTGACTAGTGAACTCAAAATAAGGAAACATACTCGAGAGCTTTGAATTCCCAAAAGATAAAGTTTTATTGGATGAACCATTCTGGTCTGAAGAATCAAAACTATCTCTGGTTTTCCCACCTGAATGCTTGCTTAGTTGAACAATAGCTTCCCTTTCTCCCCATCCTGGATGATCACTGTTCCATACTAGCAGGCTTGTAGACCTGCATTCCTATTGGTCTGGAAGAATCGGGCCGTGATTGGATATTGTAAAACACTCATGATTGGTCCGTATGGGGCTTGCCGCGATTGGGTAAAACCAAGCGCGGCAAACTCAAAAGCCTGTCATTGGCTGCCTAGCCGCGGCCAGCTCTATAAAAGGAGCTGCTGCGGCTGGGGTTTTTGTCTCAGAATTCTTCCTGTTAAATAAAGAGCTGTTTGTTCACTACTCAACCCTCGTTCTTATGGGACCCCCCACCCATACATAACAATCATATTGCCCAATTATGAGACGTCCTTTTGTTTTGGGAACAGTCCATCTCATTCTCAAGGACTTGCACTGGTGACCTTGACAGACTCTCACCAGACTCTCACGGTCCATGCACACATGTTCAGCGTTATGTTTTCCGCTTTCCTCCCTCACAGTTCATTGGCAAATTGAAAAGTGTTAAGGTTTGAAAGAAGCAAAGGGATTCAATCTTGAGTGCTTTCTTCTAACACTGATGATGTTACCTAGTCTGGTAATGAAATGTCTGAAAGAAAATAACCCAGCACCAAGGACCCCACAGTTCTCCTCCTCCTCTCCACAAATCCCACTCCCTTCTAGTGTTGATGATGTTACCTAGTTGTGTAATGAAACATATGCAAGAAAACCCCCTCACTCAGATAGCACCAAGTACCCCACAGTTCTCCTCCTCCGCTCTACAGACTCCACTTCCTTCTAATATTGATGATGTTATCTAGTTGGGTAATGAAATATCTGCAAGAAAACAACCATGCTGAGAGCACCAAGGACCCCATTTGTAGCGCAGTTCAATCCTGCTACAAATATTCTCTTCAATTAAATCCTTATTTTTACTGACATTCCTGTCTTCCGCAATCCCTGTGGAACCTCCTAGACAGGGATCAATGGAGCAAGTGAGTACAACTGGCTGTGCCTCCATCCGTCTGTACTGCATAAGATATGCCACAATTGATAACGCTATTATAGGGTAACAGGGCCCATCCATGTTCTGCGCATGACATGGAACATGTTATTCCCACAACGAATCCTGATCTTCAAATCTGTAATCAAGTGCAGCTATTCCTTCTTACAATACTGTAGAAAGTTAGCATACACCCCCTCCCAAATGAATGAAATATTTTAAGAGCATATTATATTTCTCTAAAGGGAGAAATGGAGAAACATATTCTTGGAAAGCAGCCTCCACCTTTCTTAACAGCCTTCAGCAGATGTCAGCACTTAAGAGATAAAAACATAGATAGCTGTATTCATAAGCAAATACCTTCACCCAAGATCCAACAAAGGTAGGATTAGCCCTCAGTCACAAAAGAAAGTTCCCAATGCCGCTTCATTGCATCAGAAGTCCAAACTTCAACCAAACTTATCTCAGACGACCTAAAGAGCCAGCTATGACCCCTACATAACCCCTACAGAAGTCAATAGAATACAAGTTCTTGCACAGGAACAGGAAGCTTAAACACAAAGCCCAATATGAGGTATAAAACCCCCTCACTCTCAACACCAAGTGTCAGCTGCCCAGAACCACCCATGTGTTTCTTTTTCATCATTAAACCGTCTTTCAAATCATCCTCCATGTTTCCAGTGCCTTTCTCCCCACTTGGAGCTGAACCAGATGGATATTTCTTCCAACAATATGTATGAAACAGATTCAGTGATTTATGGAAACTAGGAACTGCCAGCCCTCAATTCCTGTTCTCTGGTGAATACTTTGTTCTAGTTCCTTTCTGTTGTGCTATCCAATTGTCTGATTTACACGGGGAAACTCAAAACGATACCAACGATTGTGATAATCATAGATTTAATGGGTGGAAGGCAGGGGTGGAATTCAAAAATCTCAGCAACCGGTTCACTGCTCGGTTGCTGGGTGGGCATGGCCATGGTGGGTATGGCCTACTGGAACTTCCAAGAGGGTCATTTGTTCATCATCCCCAGGGTCTGGAGGCTTTCCTAGGTCCTCCGGGAAGGCGAAAATGGCCTACCCTGGGCTCCAGAGGCCCTCTGGAAGTTGGAAACAGGTCCGCTTCCAAACTTTCAGAAAGCCCATTTTTTTGGGCCTCCCAGAGCCTCTGCACAGACCCTGCACTTACCTGCATCCAAAACAGGCCATGTGGAAGCTTCTGGAAGGGGAATGGCAGGGTGGGCAGGGCCATCTGGTCAGTTCAACTACCAGTTCAGTGAACCAGATGAAAATTTAACACCGGTTTGCCCAAACCGGTCTCAATCTTCTGAATTCCACCCCTCGTGAAAGGCCAATTTCAATACCATGGTCAGCCCTGAGCCATTTCCCCACCCCTGGCACCTTCAGGGCTACCACATCAGAGATGAGTGGAGTGGTGGGAATGGGAGTGAGGAGATAAAAGAGAGTTGGAGGAATTGTAGTCAAAATAAAATTCTTTCTTCTGGGAACCAAGGACGTTCCTGCCAGGTGCAAGGAGATGGAATCTGAGACCAAGTGACCCTTGGACTGTGACTGGATTGGACCACATGACAGACTGCATGGGTAGGGGAAAGAACACTTTACTTTTAATTAGGCGGAAACTCGAGGGAAGGTTAGAGTTGGGTTTCTCCAGATGGACCAAGAGGAGATGCCTAATAAATCAATACTTTGAGGAACATGCCTGCCTTGACGTTTTGATTCCATTGGGTGTGTTAACTGGAACCCTGACATCTGTGCTTATTGTTTGTAAAATCCCATCCTTTGCCAGCAAGCTAGAAGTTACTTAATCGGTAAGTAGCTGGGTCTATGAATTTAAGGGAGCTTTTTCTCGATATAGGTAGCCTTCAACTTATTTCTTCAATGGAGCCCCAGAACTTCTGTTTGTAAACAAGGCAGCGGTTTAGTGAAGTTTGCTGCTTTTTACAACCTCTCTGGCCATACTTGTTAAATGAATTATGGCAGTTGTTAAATGAGTAACACAACTGTTGAGGGAAGCTTAAGGGAAATCCCCCTTGGCTTTGCTCGTCAGAAGTTCGCAAAAGGGGATCACGTGACCTTGGCAACAGTCACAAGCGTGGTGAGTCTTTAGCCAACCATCTGTATTTTGATCATGTGACGATGCGGCGATGCTCTTAAACATGAAGAAAACAGTCATAAGTCTCTTTTTTTAGGGATGCTCTGTGGCCAACTAGGTGACATCATCAATACTACCGTGTTTCTCATATAATAAGGCCGGGTCTTATTTTTTTTTGACGCCCGAAAAAATGGCTAGGTTGTCTTTTCGGGGGTGACTTAATTCCCCCTCCCTTTCAGCTTCGGGAGGGCAGCGACATCTTGGATGTTGACCTCGGTGTTGGTGGGGCACTTCGTATCGGGGTAAATGCAGGCAGCACTATATCCGGGTGTGCAACAAAAGTACTTCCTAACGGCAAGCCCCCCCACCATTCCCCCCCATTTCGCATGTTTTAATATAGGCCTTAATTTGGGGGGAGGGGCTTAATTTCATTTCATGCCTATAAAACATGCTGGGACTTCCTATTGGGGGAGGCCGTATTGTTGGAGAAACAGGGTAGAAAGGAGTGGGGTTTGTGGAAAGGAGGAGGAGGAGAACTGTAAATGATCAATTTTAATGTGGCTCTGCGTTCTGTATCATATTTGTATCTGGCAACATTGTTCTATTGTTCCCAAGAAAGTTGTTTAAATGAACGAAGGAGAGTCTTGATTTGGTCAAATCATCCAACTCCGGTCCATCCCTTGAGGTGATCTCTTTGCCCATCAGATTCACAGAGAGGATTTATTTCTTTCCCTCCCTCTCTTCCTTTTGCAATTTTCAAGTTGACAGTTTTTTTTTTTTTTAATGTTTCCCATCCTTAGAGGGAAACTGTCAGAAGGGAAAAATATTTCTGCTTAGTAAACTCAGAATTTGCAAAAGAGAAGATCCAGGAATTGCTTTTCATTTCGCTACGAAGCTTCCCTCTAATCTCCCCAAGTGCTTAAATCATCTTGGCTGCGCCAATCCCTTTGGCAGTAAAATAAAAATTGTATTAAGCATTAAATTTTACACATAACGGGTATTTCTCATTGACAGAGAGTTTATGGAAGTTGTCAACGGCCGAGTTCAACTTATATGAAGGCAATCATAAGCTGAGGCCCTACGAATTGATCTAGTCAGGAATGATGTCTGGAAAATTAACAAATTTATCATTTTGCTTTTAGTTGAAACTCCCGTTGCCATTTCCCTCATTGTTGTTGTGGGCTGAATACAAACAGGAACATTACACAAGAGCTGAGACGGGGCTTCCTTGAAAGCTCTAGTTTTAGAGGTTGCTTATAAAAGCTAGCAGCGGCTGGGAGGGAGAGGCATTTACAACAGCAATGGCAATTAGTATGATATATTTAGTCATCTGTTTGTCTCTCTGCCTGCCTACCTACCTATGTATCCATCCGGCTCTCTCTCCATCTAGTATCCATCCATTATCTATCACCTTTCTGTCTGTCTCTGTCTCTGTCTCTGTCTGTCTCTGTCTCTGTCTCTGTCTCTCTCTCTCCAGCCATCTCTTTCTCTTCATCTTTCTATCATTTATCTATCCAGCTGTCCACCTGTATATATACTATCTATCTATCTATCTATCTATCTATCTATCTATCTATCTATCTATCTATCTATCTATCATCTTTCTATCTCTTTCATCTTTCTATCTATCCATCTACCTATATCTATCTATATCTACCTACCATTTATTTACCTATATCTCTTGCAACTATCCATCTATTCTATCTATCTATCTATCTATCTATCTATCTATCCATCCATCCATCCATCCATCCATCCATCCATCCATCATCTCTTTCTATCTCTTTCATCTTTCTATCTATCCATCTACCTATATCTATATCTACCTACCATTTATCTAACTATATCTCTTGCAACTATCCATCTATCCTATCCTATCCTATCCTATCCTATCCTATCCTATCCTATCCTATCCTATCCTGTCTGTCTGTCTGTCTGTCTGTCTATCTATCCATCCATCCATCCATCCATCCATCCATCCATCCATCCATCATCTCTTTCTATCTCTTTCATCTATCTATCCATCCATCTACTATCTCTACCTACTATCTATATACCTATCATCTCTCTCTCATCCATCCATCATATCTATCTATCTATCTATCTATCTATCTATCTATCTATCTTCTTTCTATCTTTCATCTATCTATCCATCCATCTACCTTTATCTATCTATATCTACCTACCATTACCTACTTATATATCTTGCAACTATCCATCTATCATATCATATCATATCATATCATATCATATCATATCATATCATATCATATCTATCTATCTATCTATCTATCTATCCATCCATCCATCCATCCATCCATCCATCCATCATCTCTTTCTATCTCTTTCATCTTTCTATCTATCCATCTACCTATATCTATATCTACCTACCATTTATCTACCTATATCTCTTGCAACTATCCATCTATCCTATCCTATCCTATCCTATCCTATCCTATCCTATCCTATCCTATCTGTCTGTCTGTCTGTCTGTCTGTCTGTCTATCTATCTATCCATCCATCCATCCATCATCTCTTTCTATCTCTTTCATCTATCTATCTATCCATCCATCTACTATCTCTACCTACTATCTATATACCTATCATCTCTCTCTCATCCATCCATCATATCTATCTATCTATCTATCTATCTATCTATCTATCTATCTATCTATCTATCATCTTTCTATCTTTCATCTATCTATCCATCCATCTACCTTTATCTATCTATATCTATCTACCATTACCTACTTATATCTCTTGCAACTATCCATCTATCATATCATATCATCATATCATATCATATCATATCATATCATATCATATCATATCATATCATATCTATCTATCTATCTATCTATCTATCTATCTATCTATCTATCTATCTATCTATCATCTACCTGTCTCTTTGTCTGTATGTCCATCTGTCTGTCTCTCCCTCTCTCTCTCTCTATTTATCTATCATCTGCTTTTCTGAAATCTTGGAATATATGCACTTTAGAGCTTCTTCTAAGTCCACAGGTTTTGAGAATGGGCTTGGTGTTAGGATAAGGGAGGTGTCTCCAGAACTGGATTTAAACATCCGCAACAATTTCCTGCAAAGTTCTCAAGGGCCTACCATGTCCAAATCTCAACCCCTCCCTCTTTTGAGAAAAACAGCAACGGCTCTAATGCTGCATTGATTGATTGATTGATTTGTTTGATATGGCTGCCCAACTCACAATTTGCAACTCGGAAGGACTAACATGCTATGCTTGATTAGCGCTAACGTAATTAATTTATATTGGTGTTCATGTTTATGGATGTCTGTGTTTTAGCGGGCTGAGTGAACCCATCCTGATGGCTCCGTTGATTTCCAAATGTGCTAGGCCGGGCCAAACTTAAAAATAATGAGCTGGTTCTGATCCGGTCAATTATTTTGTTCCCTTCTAGGGTTGTGAACATTTTGGCATTTTCTTATTAAAAATATCTCTGCATGCAGTTGCACGTATCTTATATTTCAGCCAAGAGTTACAGATTTGCAGGCAGAACTGAGCGCCATGGTCACCCGAAGACAACCTTTGGTGCAGGTGGAAGAAAAGAAAGAGAAAAGAAAGAGAGAGAGAGAGAGAGAGAGAGAGAGAGAGAGAGAGAGAGAGAGAGAGAGAGAGAGAGAGAGAAGAAAGAAAGAAAGAAAGAAAGAAAGAAAGAAAGAAAGAAAGAGAAAGAAAGAGAGAAAGAAAGAAAGAGAAGGAAGAAAGGAAGGAAAGAAGGAAGGAAAGAGAAAGGAAGGAAGGAGAGAGAGAAAGAAAGAGAAAGAAAAAGGAAAGAGGTAGGAAGGAAGGAAGGAAATAAGGAAGAAGGAAATAAGGAAGAAGGAAATAAGGAAAGAAAGAGTCACATTTATGCAGCCCAACAACACAGTTTTTTAAAAAAATGATCTGGACTTTCTTTAAATATAGCAGAGAAAGAGAAAGAGAAGGAATGAAGGAAGGAAAGAAAGAAGGAAAGAGAAAGAAAGGAAGGAAGGAGAGAGCAAGAAAGAAAGGAAAGAGGAAAAATAAAGAAAGGAGACAGAAAGAAAAAGAAGGAAAGGAAGGAGAGAAAGAAGGAAGGAAGGAAGGAAGGAAGGAAGGAAGGAAGGAAAGAAAGAAAGAAAGAAAGAAAGAAAGAAAGAAAGAAAGAAAGAAAGAAAGAAAGAAAGAAAGAAAGAAAGTCACACTTATGGAGCCTGACAACACAGCTTATTTTTTTTAAAAAAAAAAAGAACTGGACTTTCTTTAAATATAGCGTAATAAATCACATTCCGTGCCCCTCTTGAGGTCAACTCCTACCCCTGGAGAAAGTGAGATAAAGTTAAAAAAAAAAAGTTGGAGATAAAACAGTTATTGAAAACTGCTTTTCTCTCTTCGGCTCTCCAGGGAACGTTTGAGCTTGGAGCCTTTTTCAAAGGATTGCTTTGTATGCATTTTAAAAGGGTTTTTTTTTTTTCCCTTTCCTTGCCACTATTCCTTTTCTTTACCGGAGTCTACCGGTTCAGGCATCACATCCTTCCTTCCTTAGTTGTGTCTCTCAACTTGAAAGAAGCCAACGCTCAAATACTCTGGGGCCCATCTCATCTCATCTTACAGCAATCTTTTTTAAAGACCCATCGCTCTCTGCCGAGAGTCCCAAAAATCTGTAGAAAACATAGAATAACAGAGTTGGAAGGCACCTTGGAGGTCATTTAGTTCCACCCCCTGCTTGAGCAGGATTCAGATTCTCTGTGGAAATCTTCCAAATGCTTCTTCACTACAGTCCCTTCTCCCTTTTCATATGAGCTTGTCTTTCCCTACTATTTTTTGCAGGAGTTTTGCAGGTTGCAGGATTTGGGTTTGGCTGGTCTGGAGAAAAGAAGGATTAGGGGTGACAAGATAGTAGTATCCCAGTATTTGAGTGGCTGCCACAAAGTAGAGGGGTCAATGTATTCCCCAAAGCACCTGAAGGCAGGACAAGAAGCCATGGATGGAAATTCATTAGAGAGAAGCAACCAACAGATGGAAACTAAAGAAGGAGAGGAGCAGCTTAGAACTAAGGATAAATTTCCTGAGGATGAGAAATCAACCAGTGGTACAGCTTGCCTTCAGAAGTTGTAGATGTTCCATCACTGGAGGCTTTCAAGTGGGGTTAACCTATTTTCCAAAGCACCAGAAGGCAAGATAAGAAACCATGGGTAGAAACTAATCAAGGAGAGAAGGAACCTGGAATTAAGGAGAAACATTTTAACAATGAGGACAATTAACCAGTAGAATGGCTTGCCTCTAGAAGTTGTAGGTGCCCCATTACTGGAGGCTTTTAAGAAGATTCTGGACAGTCACTTGTCTGAAACAGTATAGGGCCATGATGGCAAATCTATGCCAGTGGTGGCACGCAGAGCCCTGTCTCCGCGCATGCGAGCCATCACCCCAGCTCAGCTCTGCTGTGTATGACTCTCAGTGGCCAGCTGGTCTTCAGGTCTCTACTGTGCATGTGGGGGAGCACTCACGGGGGTCACAGCATGTGTGCGGGGCACACACAGGAGGGGTCATGTGTGCATGTGTAGGGACAGGGAGATCAATGTGCACATGCGTGGGGGAATGGGGGGCAATGCACATTGCATTTGGAGAGTGTGCGTATGGATGTTTTGGGCACTTGGTGCCAAAAAGATTAGCCATCACTGGTATAGGATATCCTGCTTGAGCAGGAGGTTGGACTAGAAGACCTCCAAGGTCCCTTCCAACTATTCTATTCTATTCTATTCTATTCTATTCTATTCTATTCTATTCTATTCTATTCTATTCTATTCTATTCCTAATTCATATTCTCTTCTCTTCTCTTCTCTTCTCTTGTCCTCTATACTCTACTCTACTCTACTCTACTCTACTCTACTCTACTCTACTCTACTCTACTCTACTCTACTTATTCCTCTTCCTCTTCCTCTTCCTATTCTAGAGACCGGCTATCTTGGAATTCCTCTAGGAGAGGAAGTGAAGGAGACCTGATCTGTCCTAAAGTCCCTAAAGCTCTTATCTCTATTTATCATCATCCAATTTATTATTTATTATCATCTCCTGGTGATTGGCCCAAACTTACCCAGCCAGCTTTCCTGTCTAAGGTGGAACTAGAACTCACAAACTCCTTGTTCTCAGCCCAGTACTTTAATCACTAGACCAAATTGACTAATATAATTATACAAACCACAGAAGGTAATGATCTGATCTTGGAAAAAGCCATTCTTCTTTCTGGTTTTGAAATAAACCTAACTCTAACAGATACAGAACAAGTTTGAGTCTATTCCAAGGTTAATGTAGGAGATGAGACCCAGGTCATCAAATGCATCATTAGTCTTGAGTCTCTTCGTATCCATGAGAAATGTCCAAAAGGTGATTTTTAAAGAAGCAACTGGACTTTATTGTTTTTATTTGAAGGCATTTTGCTTCTCATCCAAGAAATGTCTTCACCTCTGACTGGATGGTGAGGAATGGAAGTGGAGAAAATTAGCACCCATCCCTCTCCTAGAAGAATGAAATATTTTGAGAAATATTTAAAAAGGCAGAATATTATGTTTCTCTGGATGAGAAATAGAGAGGCATGCTCTTAGAGGGTAGCCCCCATCTTTCTTAATAGCCCTCAGCAGATATCAGCACTTAAGACATAAAGAGATGGATAGCTCTATTCATAAGCAAATTCCCTGCAGCAAGGTCTGAAAAAAAGGTAGGATTATCCCTCAGCCACAATAGGAATTGCCCAACAAGCCCCTTCATTACATCAGCCCAAACTTCAACCAAACATAGCTCAGACAAACTCCTAGGATTTGTACATGATACCGTGGGAGACTGACAACAGCCAATAGAACACGTGTTCTTGCACAAAAACAGGAAGCTCAAGTTCCAAGTTCAAAAAGAAAGTTCCAAATTCAAGAGAAGATATAATCCCACTCCCAACTCCATGTGGTCAACTGCCCAGAATCACACGTGCTTGGTGATTCTGATTCATCAACAAATGGACCCTCTTTCCAATCAGCCTGCAGCCTCCATTTTGTCTCAAGCGTCTTTCTTCCAGCTTGGAATAGAACCAGATGGATATTCCTTCCAGCAGAATGATTTATATTCCTTGCTGACAGCTGTTGATTTGCATCCTTTTAGAGAGTCCTTGAACCACTTGGAGGTTTATCTGTGTCCTTAGGGTCACCTGAGTGGTGCAAATGGATGTGGAGCCTCCTTGACTGCAAGATGTTTTTTTCTTCCCTGTGATCCTTCCCTGTTGAAGATACAGGCTGTTCAGGATGAGTCTGTGTTGTCTGCATCTCAAATTGAAGTGCAAATGGTTCTTGTAGTCTGCAATATTTTTTTTGGAAATCCATTCATATTCATCCCAAAGTGCACATAGCTAAATGTCTGTGGAGATTCCCAATCATTCAGGTCATGGTTGTCCCAAAAGTGCTTTTTCAAGAGGCTACTGGACTTTCTGGTGTGTTATGTGCCAGATGAATGCCAACCCATATTAAATCTAAAATTTACAGCATCTGCCCAGTTGCAACATATTGGCACTGAATGCTGGGCAGAAACAACAAGGGACCAAAAGCTCTTTCCATGACATGGAAATGCAAAGGCCCATTGGATATCAGGCACCACCCTTCTTGACCACATTACAAATGACATTATTCAACAACATTTTGGTATGGCACCAATTACAGAGAAGCTGAGAGAAGGCCAGCTCTGCTGGTATGGCTATGTCTAGAGAGCGGGACTTTTCACCCTGGCCAAAATTGCCTACCAACTGAAAGTTATTGGCTGGCAACCTTTCGGGCATCCAAAACAGATATGGCAAGACACCATCAATAAAGATATGCAGGCTATGGGCTTGTGCCTTGGAGACACAGCTGACTGTGCAAAGTGGCACTCAAGTATCTGAAAAACGGACCCTGCACTTGCGGGAATACACTAGGAAGAAGAAGAAGAAGAAGAAGAAGAAGAAGAAGAAGAAGAAGAAGAAAGAAGAAGAAGAAGAAGAAGAAGAAGAAGAAGAAGAAGAAGAAGAAGAAGAAGAAGAAGAAGAAGAAGAAGAGAAGAAGAAGAGAGAAGAAGAAGAAGAAGAAGAAGAGGAGGAGAGGAGGGAGGAGGAGGAGGAGGAGGAGGAGGAGGAGGGAGGAAGGAGGAGGAGGAGGAGGAGAGAGAAGAAGAAGAAGAAGAAGAAGAAGAAGAAGAAGAAGAAGAAGAAGAAGAAGAAGAACAACAACAACAACAACAACAACAACAACAACAACAACAACAACTGGATTTTCTTGTTTTAGAAAGTCCAGCCCATTTTGAATTCCATTGACTCTTATCTACTGCTAATTTGCTTGGACCCATTAGCAGTTCAGATTCTTGTAGAGACCTTAAGCTTGTGATAAATTTTAATACCCATTTGTACTGCCTGTAACTTCTGATTTCCCTGATGCATGACAGTTGCAAAATTGCAACTGGAACACTTTGGCACCCCTCTTGTACGTTTCTTGTGATTGAAAAAAAAAAAAAATAACAAGATGTACAACCAATCTGCTAAAGACACAGTGGCTCAGTGGCTAAGATGCTGAGCTTGTCGAGCAGAAAGTTTGCCAGTTTGGCGGTTCAAATCCCTAGCACCGCATAATGGAGTGAGCTCCCGTTACTTGTCCCAGCTTCTGCCAACCTAGCAGTTCGAAAGCATGTAAAAAATGCAAGTAGAAAAATAGGGACCCCTTTGGTGGGAAGGTAACAGCATTCTGTGCACCTTCAGCATTTAGTCTTGCTAGCCACATGACCACGGAGACGTCTTCGGACAGTGCTGGCTCTTTGGCTTCATAATGGAGATGAGCACCATCCCCTAGAGCTGGAAAAGACAAGAATCCATGTGCAAGGGGAACCTTTACTTTTACAACCAATCCTTCATGGTACCTCTACAAATGGCAGAGAAAGGGGAAGCCAGAATGAGAACACATTGGATACATCACTGTGGTGGAATTTAATCTGGATTCTCAGGCTGCATTCGATAAGGCAAAAAGCCTGTGGAGTTTGGAATCTTTCATTGAAAGGAAGAGGATTAAATATTTCTTCTCTTTCCAGCAGTTCCCTTATCACATTATAACAGAATACTAGAGTTGGAAGAGGCATTGGACTTCCAATCCAAGCCCCAACTCAGGCAACAGTTCCTATACCATTTCAGTTCAACCTCTTCTTGAAAAATCTCCAATGATGGAGCTTCCACAACTTCTGAAGACACGTCACTCTACTGATGAATTGTTCTAACTGTCAGGAAATTTCTCCTGATCTTTGGATTGATTTTCTCCCTGATTAGTTTCCACCCGTTGCTTTTTTTCCTGTCTTCATGCATTTTGGAGAATAGACTGGTTCCTTCTTCTTTGTGGCAGCCCCTGAGATATTGGAACCCTTCTATCATGTCACCCCTCGTCCTTCTGTTCATTAAGCTAGTCATACCTAGTTCCTGCAGCCCATATTTTTTTGTCTATCCGTATCTATCATTATGGACACAGTCACTTTAGTCTGTCAAGATTCTGTCTATAGGAGAATCATTTATTTATTACATTTTATTTCACTCTTCTTGCTGTCAAGCCACTCAATAATAAACGAAACTACTCAGGAGCAACATCTCATGTGGTTCTTGGGGTCAGACAGTTCCCAAATAATTGCTTACCTGCATCATTTCAACCCATTTAATCCAGCATTCTAAATCACGTGTATCCAACCAGATGCCTTTAGATATCTCATGGGCAAGGACAGGCAGCCGATAGTCCATTTAATATCTTACTTCTCAGCAGCTGGTGATTAAGGTATGCTGTCCATGATTTAGAAGGTAATGAACATCTATCAAGGAGGACTATGAAGGACAGCTAAAGAAAGTAAGTACAGAAGGATCAGCTGGTTGCTAGCACAGCTCCATATATAGGCCTGCAAGAGGACCTGACAATTCGTATTTGATATAGAGTACCTCTTCTTTCAATCTGTCTTCTACCAGCCTCGTGAAGGTAATAATAACTCTCACTGCATTTTGGTCGCCACATTATGAGAAAGATGTTGAGCCTCTGGAAAGAGGGCAGAAAACAGCAGCCAAGATGATTAAAGGGCTGGAGGCTAAAGCGTATGAAGAATGGTTGCAGGAATTGGGCATGGCTAGTCTATTGAAAAGGACTAGGGGTGATGTGATAGCAGTCTTCCAATATTTGAGGGGCTGCCACAAAGAAGAGGAAGGAGGCTAATATTCTCCAAAGCACCTGAAGGCAAGACAGAAAACAACGGATGGAAACTCATCAAGGAGAAGAAGAAACCTACAACTGAGGAGAAATTTCCTTGCAGTGAGAAAAAAAAAATAACGAAAAGGTTTGCCTTCAGGAGTTGTGAGTTCTTCATCACCAGAAGCTTTTAAGAAGAGACTGGACAGCCAGTTGTCTGGAATGGTATGGGGTCTCCTGGTATAGGCTCAAGGTCTATGAAGGTTCTCAGTCACCTAGGTCATGGTCCCAAAGGAACTTTTTCAAAAAGCAGCTGGATTTTGTTTTCTTTGAAGTTGCTTTGCTTCTCATCCAAGAAGCTTCTTCAGTTCTGACTGGATGGTAGGGAATGGAAGGAATAGAATGGAATGGAGTGGAGTGGAGTGGAGTGGAGTGGAATGGAATACAATGCAATACAATACAATACAATACAATACAATACAATACAATACAATACAATACAATACAATTCAATACAATACAATACAATACAATACAATACAATACAATACAATACAATAGGACAATGGAATGGAATAGAAAATATGGGGTGGGGTGGGGTGGGGTGGGGTGGAATGGGATGGAATAGCATAGCATAGCATAGCTGGAATGGAATGGAATGGAATGGAATGGAATGGAATGGAATAGAATAGAATAGAATAGAATAGAATAGAATAGAATAGAATAGAATAGAATAGAATAGAATAGAATAGAATAGAATAGAAAATATGGAATGAAATGAAATAGAAATAGAAATAGGAGTGGAGTGGAGTGGAGTGGAGTGGAGTGGAGTGGAGTGGAGTGGAGTAGAGTAGAGTAGAGTAGAGTAGAGTAGAGTAGAGTAGAGTAGAGTAGAGTAGAGTAGAGTAGAGTAGAGCAGAGCTGAGCTGAGCTGAGCTGAGCTGAGTTGGGCCTGGAAGGGACCTTGGAGGTCTTCTAGGTGAGCCCCCTGCTCAAGCAAGAGACCATCTACCACTTCAGACAAGTGAATGTCCAGTCTCTTCTTGAAAGCCTCTAGCGATGGGGTCCCTACAACTTCTGAAGGCAAGCTGTTCTACTAGTTGATGGTTCTCACTGTTAAGAAGTTTCTCCTTGGTTGTAGGTTGGTTCTATTCTTGATTAGTTCCCATCCATTGTTTCTTGTCCTGCCTTCAGATACTTTGGAGAATTGATTGACTCCCTCTTCTTTGCGGCAACCACTCAAATATTGGAAGACTGATATCCTGTCACCCCTAGTCCTTCTTTTCTCTAGATTGGCCATTCCCAATTCCTTCACTTGACGAGACTTATCTTGGGACTTCTGGTTCTAGTTCTCATTTGACTTATTTATAGCTAAAACCTGATCAAATAGGGACAGAAGTTGCTTTGAAAATCAAATTATGAACTAACCCCAGGAGTCGAATTCTACCGGTTTGGATGGGTTTGGGCAAACTGGATGTTAAATTTTCATCTGGTTGTCTGAACCGGTATTTCAACTGACCGGCTAGCTCCATCCACCCAGCCCCAACCCTCCCAGGAGCCACCACCCAGTCCATTTTCGATGCAAGGTCCGTGTGGAGGTTCTGAGAGGGGGGAAAACAGGCCTTCTCAAAGTCCAGAAATGGGCCTGTTTCTGACTTCTGGAGGGCCTCCAGAGGCTGCGGGAAGATGTTTTTGCCCTTCCAGAAGCCCAGGGAGGACTCCGGACCCTTGGAAAGGTGAAAAAGTGCCCACCCAAAAGTACCAGAAATCCAGAAACGGGCCTGTTTCCAGATTCCAGAGGGCCTCCAAAACCCAGGGGAGGTTGTTTTCTCTCACCCAGAGGCCTGAGAGAAGCCTCTGGACCCTGGGGAAGTTGAAAAATGGTTGAACCAAAAGTTCTGGAAGTCCAGAAACAGGCCTGTTTCTGACTTCCAGTGGGCCTCCAGAGCTGGGGGAGGCTGTTTTTTCCCTCCCAGAGGCCCAGGGGTGGCCTCTGGACCCTTGGGAAGGCAAAATAAATGCCCCCCCGGAAGTTCTGGCAGGCCACGCCCACCATGGCCACAACCACCTAACCACTGGGCAGCAAACCAGTTGGTGGGATTTTTGAATCCCACCCCTGGCTAACCCAGATGGCCAACTTCCTGACCTTGGGTGTTTGCCTGTAGTTTCAACATCTATTCTCAAGTATTATTTGGCGTTCTGATTTTTCATGTTCTTTGTTACTGAAAGAGAAATCCTGTCTGGTTTGTTTGTTTTTTTCCTGTGGAATTGCTTTCAGTGTTCTATTATTTATTGTTTAATGTGAATTATTGTTTCTAGAAATGTTTGTCAACTGTTCTGAGAGTCCTTTTGTAGACCACCATGGGATATATAAATTAACTTACAAACAAAATAAATGACTACAATTCTCTATATTCAGAGGAGAGCTGTCTGTGACTTAAGACATTGTACTTGATTAATCATCTGCTTTAAGCAATTAGTGGATTAATCCATTTAATTTAAATACATTTGCATGTTATTGACATTTTTGCTTTGCAATAGTGTTTATGTTTCTCTTTCGCAGTTATACCCATGCAGCAGAAACAAAAACAGCATTGGGAGATAACAAGTATACACTTACTTCACAGTCTCATTTAGAATCAAAATAGAGCTGGAAGGGACCTTAGAGGTCTTCTAGTCCAGCCTCCTGCTCGAGCAGGGGACCCTGTAACAGTGGTGGCTAACCTTTTTGGCTCCTGTGCCAAAAATTGTGCGCGTGCTGGTGCACACACACACATTCACATGCCAGCACCGATAAGGCAATGCGCACTCCCCCCACACTCCCTGCACATGTGCTGCCATGCTGCCACCCCGCCGCCACCACCACCCCATCCCCTTACCTGCACTGCACCTCACAGCTGATTTTTAGCTGGTTTGAGGCCTTTTTCGGCCTCCCAGAGGCTTGAAAAAAGCCTCTGTAGGCTTTGCAGGCCAAATAATAGGCCCGTTTCATCACTTCCGGTATTACAGGAAGTGACGAAACAGGCCTATTATTCATCCTGCAAATCCTGCAGATGCTGTTTCCAAACCTCTGGGAGGCCGAAAAAGGCCTCAAACCAGCCAAAAATCAGCTGTGAGGCACATGCGCACATGCACAGTAAGGTAAGTTTGCCTGTGGCTCACGTGCTGGCACAAATGGCTGTGCGTGCCACCTGTGGCATACGTGACATAAGTTCACCATCATGGCCCTATACCATTTCAGACAAGTGATTGTCCTGTTTCTTTTGGAAAACCTCCAGTGATGGAGCACCCACAACTCAGAGGTGGTATTCAGTCAGTTCTGACAGGTTCTAGAGAACCGGTAGCAGAAATTTTGAGTCGTTCGGAGAACCAGCAAATCCCTCCTCTGATTGGCCCTGCCCCCATCTATTCTCTGCCTCCCATTGAGTCCCAGATGATTGGCTGGGTCTTCTTTGGTTGCCCTGCACAGGAGAACGGAGCTGGAAAGCAGGTTAGTGGGATGGGGAGGGAATGGGGATTTTACAGTATCCTTCCCCTGCCACGCCCAACAAGTCACACCTACAGAACCAGTAATAAAAAAAATGGAATACCACCACTCCCACAATTTCCAGCTCTGTTATACTATGTTTTTATATTACCTAGCTGGGTAAGGAAACATCTGCAAAGAAACAACCAAGCTCAGTGAATACTAAGGGCTCCACAATTCAACCCTGAGCTTCAAATATTCTCTTCTATCATCAGATATATTTTTTTTTTAATGCAAACTTTGACTACCCATCCTTGCCCTCTTCTTCAGGCAACGGAACAATAGCTTTCGTAGAGTTCAAAGCAGAAATTAAAATTGAGCCTAGAATGAATTAAGGATTGAAAGGCAGGAAAAAGACATGTATCAAAGTTGTTCTTCTAGAATAAACGAAAATTAACCCAGGAAAAAGCCGGGCACGCTTTGAATGTCTCACGTCCAATAGATGTGCTTCAACCGTTCTTTGAATTTTCCTGGCATTGACATCCATCTTATTTCACTTTTACACTTAAATTCATTGTCTTCTTGGCAGGTGTTCCTTTCAGATCATTTTTTCTCCCATTAATGTCTTTCTGTAGCTCAGCCTGCCTTTAAAGCCTTCCTTTTATTGCTTGGCCTAGAGGGGAAAAAATAAAGAATATAATATACAGATTGCATTTAGATGACATTTCTCATTGGTGATCGTATCTAAAACTGTGAAATCAGGTCTGTGTTCTCAACAAGGGACACCAGTAATCCTGGTTTCCCTCTCCCGGCTTTCTTTTTTTTTTTCTTTGTGCAAAACTTTTTTTTTTTTTTAAATAAAGATATTCTGCTAGGAATCAATAGTTTCACTCCATAGTTGATCATGGAAGGAGAACAACAGGTCTCAGGGAGGCTAAACGCGCCAGGTTTTTTTGCAGCAAAAAAACAGCAAAGGGGCACCAGAGCAATGTATTTTGGACACTTCCAAGGGGGTGTGAAAAGGCTTTTGGCTTTTGTGACAAAAGTAATGAAGAAGATAAACGGGGAAGGAAAAGTATCAAGCCCATCCCCCAAAATGGCAGGCTTTCTTTCAGCAACTAATGGACTCAGTTTTTACTCTCTTCCTTTCTTCTTTTACTTCTCTTTACTTTTTAAACTTGTCATTTCCCCTTCTTTCCTTCCTCACTCACTTCCCTTTCCCCTTTCCATTCCTTTCTAACTCTCCTTCCTTCCTTCCTTCCTTCCTTCCTTCCTTCCTTCCTTCCTTCCTTCCTTCCTTCCTTCCTTCCTTCCCTTTCCCATGTCTCCTTTCCCCTTTCCATTCCTTTCTGACTCTCCTTCCTTCCTTCCTTCCTTCCTTCCTTCCTTCCTTCCTTCCTTCCTTCCTTCCTTCCTTCCTTCCTCCTACCTACCTTCCTACCTTCCTTCCCTTCCCATGTCTCCTTTTCCCTTTCCATTCCTTTCTGACTCCTCTCCTTCCTTCCTTCCTTCCTTCCTTCCTTCCTTCCTTCCTTCCTTCCTTCCTTCCTTCCTTCCTTCCTTCCTTCCTTCCTTCCTTCCTTCTTTCCTTCCTTCCTTTCTTCCTGGCCATTTCAGCATCCTGCAATAATATAACAGAGAATTGTTTAGTTACTAAATGTATATGTCACCCATCTTGCTATGTCTAAATGGCTTTTTGAAACTGAAGTTTATATCAGGATTCTAAGAAAAAAGAAAAAAAAATGTCCATTACAAACGATGGAGTTGCTTAATGACCAAGGTGATTAACTTAATGACTAAGGTGATTCGTTTATCAACCCCCCCACCCCCCCCAAAAAAGAACTTTTAAGACTCTGTAAAGAGTGCAGAAAAGGGCAACATATAATGATTAGGGACTAGAAGCCAAAACATGTGATGAATAGTTGCAGGAATTCAGTATGTCTAGTTTAATGGAAAGAAGGACCAGGGGTGACATGGTAGCAGTCTTCCAACCTTTGAGGGGCTGCCCCAAAGAAGAGGGAGACAAGCTATTCTCCAAAGCACCAGAGGGCAGGACAAGAATCCATGGATGGAAACTAACCAAGGAGAGAAGCCACTTGAAACGAAGGAGGGATTTCCTAACAGTGAGAGCGATCAACCAGTGGAAGAGCTAGCTTCCAGAAGATGTGAGTGCTTCATCGCTGGAGGTTATTTAAGAAGAGACTGGACAGTCAGTTGTCTGAAATGGTTATAGGGTTTCCTGCTTGAGATGGAGGTTGGATTAGAACAGTGGTCGCCAGCCAGTGGGCTGGGCACCACTGCTGGTCCGTGAGAAAATTTGGTGGTCCTCAGAGAAATGTGCCCCTCAAAGCACTCCCCCCAAAGCAATTAATCCAGGCTGCACAAGGCTGCATCAGCCACATGGCCTGCCCACCCGATGGCCCTCACCCTTCAGCCAAATCTTGAGTAGAGCCATGTGAGCTGGAACCGGAAGGTAAGACCAATGGCGGGGGAGGGAAATCCACCCCCCCGGTGGCTTGCTGACGTTGGTGGGAAGGTCAGTCCCATATTCCAGAGCTTCAGTAGTCACAGGACTGGCCCTTTGGTCATCCCAGAGCAGCTGCTCCAGTCCATGGCAGGCCAGTGCACCCGGGTGAAGGAGCAGCTGCTCCGGGGTGTGACTACTGCAGCTCTGGAATATGGGACCGACTTTCCCACCAACGTCAGCAAGCCACCATCAGTCAAAATTCATATTAGTGGTCCGCGGGATTTAAAATTATGAGCTTGGTGGTCTCTGAGGTCCAAAAATTTGGAGACCCTGGACTAGAAGACCTCCAAGATCCCTTCCAACTTTACTATTCGATGCTTTCTAAAATCGTAAAATTAAGCACGTGTCAGGGCTCTGGCATCCACCCCCACTTAAATCATGATCCTCTAGCCACATCTCTCAGAGTTTAAAGAAGATTTATTAGGAGTGAAACATGCCGGTGCTATCTGGGTGTAGCCAACTCTGAGACACGTCATGAATTTCACCCTTGGTCTTCCCCCCACCCCCCTGGATGTATATTCTCCAATGGAACACATCCATAGCCAACTCATCAATCATGCTCTCCAGTAATAATCTTGTGCGCCAAAAGCTTCAGTCTCCTAGAAATTATCTATGAAGCATTTAAGGAATGTAATACTTCCCCTACTCCCTATCTGCTGGCAACTCTAAAAGACCAGAGAAATATTTTTGAGTTGACAGCATGGTCATACGGTTATCTGCTTAACAACTGACTTATTACTGTAATTCTGGACTCAATTTATGGTTGCAAGCCAAGGACTCCCCATATTATCTAAATGACTATGTTCCACTTGTAGCTCCTACATGAATGTGCTGATGGAACTTAAGATATTGATAGGCTTTGCAGTGCCAGAAAAGTTTTGATATATAGCCATTCTTAGCTCTGAAAGCATATCAAAATGCATTTAAAATGTAACTTTTGAGATAAAACGAATTTGCAATGTCTTTCTATTTAGAACATAGAATAATATTGTTGGAAGGGACCTCGAAGGTCTTCTAGTCCAACCTCCCTTCTATACCATTTCATATAAATGATTATCCAGTCTCTTTTTGAAAGCCTTTAGTAATGGAGCACCCACAACTGCTGAAGGCAAACTATTCCATTGGTTGACTTACTACTATTCTCAACATCAGAAATTAGTTCTAGGTTGCTTCTCTTTTTGGTTGGTTTCCGTCCGTTGTTTTTCATCTTGCCTTTTGGTTCTTTGGAAGATCGTTTGGCCCCCTTGTCTTTGTATGAGCCTCTCAAATATTGGAAGACTGCTATCATGTCTCCCCTAGTCCTTCTTTTCATTAAAGTAGACATACGCAATTCCTTTAACCATTCTTTATATGTTTTAGCCTCCATTCCCCTAATAATTTTTGTTGCTCTTCTCTGAACTCTTTCCTGAATCTCAACATCATATTTTAAGGACTATACTTCAAATAGCACTTAAATATATATTTCAAGTAGCATTTCAATCAATAGGATTCTTTACAGAATAACAGAGTTGGAAGGGACCTTAGAGGTCTGCTAGTCCAACCATATATGATCATAGGCCATGTCAGACAAATTGCTGTCCAACTCTTCATTTAAAAAAAAAAAAAAACTTCCAGTAATGGAGCACCCACAACTTCTGAAGGCAAAAATTTGTTTAATTCTACTGTTTAAAATTGTTCTGTTGGGAAATTTCTTGTCATTTTTAGGTTGGTTCTCTCCTTGATTAGTTTCCACCCCAAAAGCATTAGCTAAAGTGAGTTGCTTTAAATGTTGTTGGATAAAATCATGGAGAACGATCAAAGGCTATTGGTCTTGAAAAGATGGAATTACTAAGAGGGCAGAAACTGCCAAGGACAGTAGATGACCAGAAATGGCTACTGTCAGAACATGCTCTAAATAATATCCAAGAAACAAACTGCAAAGGTGAAAGCATGAAATATAAGACTTATACCCTGGGGATGTTAACTATGGATACTTGGATTTTTCAACATCTCATTTTCTTTATTGAGACTTTGGGAGCCTAGTATAAAAATACATTTTCTATCTGAATTTTGTCTTTGACTCTTTGGCCATGAACTCCTAAGAGCAGGTGGACTTGTTAGAGAGAGATCTATTGTTCTACCTTGAATGAAACTCTCACAGTTACTTCCCAGTTTTCTGTAACATTTCTTCAATAATTGGTTGCAGGACTATAACAAAAGGAGAGTTATTTGTCTCCCATCTCCTGCTTGCAAGCATCTCAGAAGCTTCTGGGTGGCCCTTGTGGAAAACAACATGTTGGATAAAGATGAACTTTCTCACAGCACTTTTGTAAAGCTACAGAGATGGTCTTCTCTGATGGAGGTGTTGGCCATGTATATGTAACAGCAGAGCAGTAAGTACGGGCCTGGGACATTTGCAAGATACAAAAGAATAAAAAGCAACCATTTAAAATGAAGTTACCCCTTTGCTGTGTTTCCTAGATAAAAACTACCACCCACCAGGTTAATTGACTTACAAGTATGTCTTTTTAATAAGTGTCATAAAATACATCAGGCAGGTGTTGGTTTCTTTATTTTTCAAAGGAAATTGTTATCATCCAGATAATAGCTAGTAGGCATATGGATATTTCCCTTTTAAGTTGTAATGGAAGACATTAAACTAATTTTTTCTTCTTCTTCTTCTTCTTCTTCTTCTTCTTCTTCTTCTTCTTCTTCTTCTTCTTCTTCTTCTTCTTCTTCTTCTTCTTCTTCTTCTTCTTCTTCTTCTTCTTCTTCTTCTTCTTCTTCTTCTTCTTCTCCTCCTCCTCCTCCTCCTCCTCCTCCTCCTCCTCTTCTTCTTCTAATCCTCCTTTTCTTCTTCTCCTCCTTCTCCTCCTCCTCCTCCTCTTCCTGTACCACAGCTTTTTCCAACATCGTGGAATATTTTTGGTATTAGACTTCATTTTATTTTGGCAAGATTTCTCTCTCTCTCTCTCTCTTTTTTTTTTTTTAAAGAATGCCTTCCTATCTTTTGTAAATTTTCATGCAGCTTGCTGATGAACTTGGAATCTTCTTGGATTTATTTGTTCATTTTCTCCTTAGGCAGAACATCAAAGAAAGCTTGTTCCAAAGCAAAATTAGTCTGAATGTTGCCAGTGAAATTTCTCAGGCGGGTTCTTCACATCCATCAGTTGCCCCTAGATTTTGCCTAAAGCAGATTCAAAGTGAATTTGGAGACTCTCTCTCTCTCGGAGGAAATTCAGGAGAAGTCAAAGGAATTATGAGTTAGCTAACTTTTCACTGGGTTTTAGTCATCTTTCTCTGAATGGTGAGTCTTCCAGAATGGAAAAACTTTTTAAAGACCTCTTTGCCCAATAAGCATTGAGAAAAATGATTAGAAATGTTAAAAATGAGATGATTATTCCAATACTTGAGGGACTGTCACAGAGAGGAAGGGGACAGTCTATTCTTCCAAAGCACCTCAAGGCAGACAAGGAACAATGGATGGAAACTGATCAAGGAGAGATTCAACCAAAAAAATAAGAATAAATTTTCTGAGAGTAAGAAAAACCAACCAGTGGAACATATTGGCTCCAGAAGTCATGGGTGCCTCATCCCTGGGGGCTTTCAAGAAGAGATTGGAGAACCATTTGTCTGAAATGGTGTAGGGTTTCCTGCCTGAGCAGAGGGTTGGGCTAGATGATCTCCAAAGTCCCTTCCAACTTTCTTATTCTGTTACTCCATTAAACAGGTTTCTTGTAAGGACTTTGTTTTTCAAGAATCGTTGAGAGAAGAAAGTTCTACACAACTGGATTGGGGATTTAATCTTCATCACTTTGGAATGAAGATAGCAATGTAATTACGGGACTATGGTACTATCCAGGGTGTTATTCAGCCCTCTGAATACTGGCTGACTTGTAGTCAAATCCAATCCTTCTCAATAGTTAAGGAAGGAGAGACACAACATGATACATCCTGTTCAAGATATCTGTCTCTCATTCTCAAACTGGGTTTACCTCCCTCAATAAAGGAAAGGCTTCAGCACACAGTGAGAGCCAAGATGCTTGCTTTCACATTAAGTGAGAATTAGTTGACATATTAGGGATTGGAACAAGTTGGAATGATCCCCAAAGATCCATTCTCCAGTAGTTTTGCAAAGAATTTGACTTTTCGTGCATGGATCATGGGACATAGCTAATGGACTGCAGTCACTTGAGGCTGTTCTAGTAAACAAGAAAATCGTCTCTGGCAGATCCTTCCATTACTGGTGTGAGTCACTTTAATAAGGAGTCTGTGGATATAGTACCCAAAGGGGTAGCTATTTTGGACTTGATGTTCTTCAGGAAAAAAATTGAACACCTGTGATATGATAGGAATGTAGCTAAAAAGCCAATAAGAGGGCCTCAGCCAGGCTACAAAGCCCAAAGAACCCAAGAAATTTGTTTTCTTTTATTGTTCCTCGCTGGTGGACCAAAATCTTGCTGAACTAAAGCAACCAACTTGCACCATTGAAGAGTCATGACTGACATGGGCAGCCCTACAAATTGCACAAATAAATAAATAATTAAACCCTGAAAACTGAAGGCCTGAGTAGACCTTCTTCTCCCTCAACCAATCCATTTAAACTTGGGGTCTCTTGTGCTTTTGGGATGCAGGCTCTCCTTCTTGGGAATCCAGACTACATTCACCACAGCACGTAATAACTGGGCTATCTTTGGCAAGATGGGCAGCATACCGATTAGATAGATAGATGTTAGACAGATAGATAGATAGATAGATAGATAGATAGATTGATAGATAGATAGATAGATAGATAGATAGATAGATAGATAGATAGATAGATAGATAGATAGATAGATAGATAGATAAGTTAAGATACAGATGATAGACAGAGAGAGACAGACAGACAGGCAGACAGACAGACAGACAGACAGACAGATAGAAATAATAGACAAAGAGAGAGAGAAGAGATAACAGAGATGGATGGATGGATGGATGGATGGATGGATGGGAGGGAGGGAGGGAGGGAGGAAGGAAGGAAGGAAGGAAGGAAGGAAGGAAGGAAGGAAGGAAGGAAGGAAGGAAGGAAGGAAGGAAGGAAGGAAGGAAGTCCTAATGTGTAACCTAGTGCTAAGTTATATACCAGTCCAATCTCTCTGAACTGCTTTGGTAACTAAATTTTCTGGAAGAAGTTCACCCATTCTTTACCATAGTTTAAGAGTTAATATATTCACTATACAGAAGCCTGATGATGGCAGATGAGATTCTGCCGAATTGTTGCTACAATTTTAAAAGCACAACTACAATGACATGGGAAAATACCCGAACAAAGCTGAATGCCATACATGTAAGTACCCGCGAAAACTTAAGAAAACAAATGATAGATAGATAGATAGATAGATAGATAGATAGATAGATAGATAGATAGATAGATAGATATAGATATAGATATAGATATAGATATAGATATAGATATAGATATAGATATAGATATAGATATAGATATAGATATAGATATAGATGGTTCACATAGTAGTTCAGAGTAATTCTAGCTGCAGAACAGATTTCTACCACAATGTGGGGAGGGACATTATGTTCAGAACCTGAGAGCTTAAGAGGAAAAGACATTACCTTACCCCTTACTATACATTAATAGACCTGCAACCCTCTCTAAGACTGACCACACCATCTGGCACCTGTGTAATGGTTATGGCATTTCCCTCTCCTCTGAGTTGCATGTTTCTTTTGTGATTGTATAGGTGGTGTGTCTGTGTGTCTGTGTGTGTATGTATACTGTACATCTTGGACACAATAAACAAAGCCAATTGGAAGCAGCATGAATAATTTAATTGCTCAGTGGGGATTGACCAAAGATGAGAAGAACTGCTTCAGCATCCCCCAAATTAATAAAAAGGCTTTTATGGAACCATAAAGACAGGCATAATTCAATCATTTTCAAAAGGGCACTGATGACACAAAGCTTATTAAATGCTCAGTGCAGCTGAGATGCGCGCTGGGACAGAACAGAAAGTACGCTCAGCATCTGTTTTTGCTGAAAGGGGCAGACCCTGTCCTGGATATTTGATAAGCTGAATTTATTGACTAAAATATATATTGTTAGCCCCAATAAAGGAGGAATGTCTCTCTGTCTGTCTGCCTGCCTGCCTGTCTGCCTGCCTGTCTGTCTGTCTAACAAATGGTAGTGGCAGATATTTCTCTCTCTGAGCACACTGAGAATATATCTGCTGAATTAAAGTCCACATTGGTGACAGGAAGGGCATTCGGCCAGTTAACACACAGCTCCACTTAGTTGCCCACTCTTCCTGCAAGGGATTATGCGGTCATTGAAAGCAGATTGTGATATGTATCCCTAACAAAAGGAGGAGTCCTCTGTTTCTTTGCACCATGCACATAATGTGGAAGGTTGTATAACAAGAACTTAATTCCAGGCAAGTCAAGAACAATGGATTGAAACAAATCAAGGAAAGAATCTACCTAGAACCAGGCAGCATTTTCCTGACAGTAAAGACAATTCACAAGTGGAACAACTTGCCTTTAGAAGTTGTGGGTGCTTCACCACTGGGGGCTTTCAAGAAGAGACTGGACATCCACTTGTCTGATGTGGCATAAGGTCTCTCACTTGAACAGGGGGTTGGACTAGAAGACCTCCAAGATTCCTTCCAGTTCCTGTTTGATTGATTGATTTGCACAGGCATTCTATTCTCCACTCTATGGGGGACCAAAAATGAATATTCATGTTCATTCAAGAATGTGGAATCCCAGTGTAAGAATTGTGGAAGATTTACAGCAAGACGGGAACCATAATTTTGTGCTTTGCTGGTCAGCAGAGCAGATGAAGAACAAAATGTCATCAGGTCTTCTAAAAAAAGTCATCCAGATTTACCAGCCAATAGAGCTGGGAGGTCCTGAGCAAGAGGTATCCATGCATGACATATTAGGGGTTGGGCCAAGTTGGGATGATACTCAAGGATCCATTCTTCAGCAGATTGCCAAAGAATTTGAATCTTGGTACATGGATCATGGAACACAGCTAATGGACTGTGGTTACCTGAGGTTATTCTAGTCAGGGCCACCCTTGAAGAAAGTAAAGGTGAAGGAGTAAGAGTAAGAAGATTAAGAGTAAGGAGAAATAGGAGAGGAGGAGGGAGGAGGAGGAGGAGGAGGAGGAGGAGGAGGAGGAGGAGGAGGAGAAGAAGAAGAAGAAGAAGAAAGAAGAAGAAGAAGAAGAAGAAGAAGAAGAAGAAGAAGAAGAAGAAGAAGAAGAAGAAGAAGAAGAAGAAGAAGAAGAAGAAGAAGAAGAAGAAGAGGAGGAGGAGGAGGAGCAACAATAGCAAGAATAACAACAACTTGAACTAAAGCTTTCCTTGGAAAAAACCTTTAGAGGCTTCATCTATTCATCTAGTATGCCAACTTGGTTACTTTTAACCTTGATTAGCTTCGTGTGCTTGTGTACCTTCGCAAGTTCTCCCTGTTCAGTTAGATTATGATTCAGTGAACTGTGCAATCCCAGGAAATGAGTTATTCAGGAAGCAAATTAAACATGTGTGAATTTAGCCCAAGGGAGTCTAGTACCTCAATAAGAACCCTTGACACGCAAATGATTACTGAATCAAATGCCACAGAAGACAACAGAGAGATGACTATGAGATCAGCTTGTATAGCAAGAATGTTTATTAACCTCATGCTAACCCATGTTTACATTTGGATTCAAATTACTCTTGGGTTTTTACAAAGGTTTAAATGCCTTCACTTCCTGCCCCCTTTTCTTTTGTCTGGCCGTCATTGTTGTTGCTAAAATGATCGCTCATCCCCATGTAGCCATTTCTGATCAGCGATAGCCTCAATCTATTCTCCGTCTGATCCCTGATTAGTTTACTCAGAATCAATGACCTGTGTGATTAATCCAGAGCTCTTATGCACTCCTACTCACTGTCATTGGTTTAATCTTTCATTTAAATTAATTAATTAAATGGATTCATTGAAGGCCGTTAATTAATTTAATTAAATTTTGGGTTCTTAGGCCTGAAGTCATCTCTGATAAGTTGGGTCCAATCTGGACCAGTCCAAAGGTGTTGGGTTAAATGTAGGCTGTCCTCCGAATTTTGCGAAGGACAGATTCAACCTAGAAATAAGGAGAAACTTCCTGATACTGAAAACAATTAAGCCAGTGGAACAGCTTGCCACCAGAAGGTGTGGGTGCTCCATCAGTGGAGGTCTCCCAGGAGAGATTGGACAGTCACTTATCAGAAATGATATAGGGTCTTCTGCTTGAGCAGGGACCTACAATAGGGGTGCCAAACTCAAGGCCTGGGGCTGGTTCATGGGGTGCTTAGATCTGGCCCACAGGGCCACCCTTGGAAACACAAAGGACTGACCCACATTGCATCTTCCAGCAAAAAGGGAGCTCAGGAGGGCTGTGTGTGGCTCTCCAGAGCTCCGTTTTCACCGGCAGAGGGTTGCAGGAGGTCATTGCAGCTGAAAATGGAATTCAGGAACCTGTTTTCTCTGGCAGAGCGCTCGTGCCACCACAGGCGCCCCGACATGAGTGATGTCGACCTACCCATGCCCACCTTGGCCATGCCCAACCCAGCCCCCCAAGGTCAAACACAACCCTGATGTGGCCCTCAATGAAATCGAGTTTGACACCTCTGACCTACAAGGTCCATTCCAACTTCTGTTATTCTGTAAAGAATGAGTACCTGGGATGAAAACAAGAGGTACTGACCAGCAGGTTCTGACCAGTTCTGGAGAACCGATAGCAGAAATTTTGAGTAGTTCAGAGAACCAGCAAATCCCGCCTCTGACTGGCCCCACCCTCATCTATTCTCTGCCTCCCATTGAGTCCCAGCTGATTGGCTGGGTCTTTTTTAGTTGCCCTGTGCAGGAGAACGGAGCTAGAAAGCAGGTTAGTGGGGTGAGGAGGGAATGGAGATTTTACAGTATCCTTCCCCTGCCATGCCCGCCAAGTCATAGCCACCAAGCCACTCCATGCTGACCAAGCCATGCCCACAGAACCGGTAGTAAAAAAAAATTGAATCCCACCACTGATTGAATGCATTTAATTCAGTGGGTAGAATGATCTTTGGATGTATTTTTATAATTTTTAAAATTGATTTAGCAGGGTACAAGTATTAGGTTCCTGAAATCAATATTTTTTTTAAAAATACATTGAATTAATTAAACATTGAAATTTCGTTTTCACATGAACCCTGAGGAATGATTGTATTTCACATCAGAGTGCAGGTAGTCCTTGACATATGACCGCAATGGAGTACAAAGTTCCTGGTACTAAGTGAGATGTTTGTTAAGTGAATCTTATGCCATTTTATGACCTTTGTTTTTTCAGTTGTTAAGTGAATCACTCCAGTTGTTAAGTTACACAGTTGTTCAGTGAATTTGGCTTTCCCATTGAAGATTTCAAAAGATGATCACATGACCTCAGGACACTGCAACTATCATAAATATGAGCCAGTTCTTCTTCTTCTTCTTCTTCTTCTTCTTCTTCTTCTTCTTCTTCTTCTTCTTCTTCTTCTTCTTCTTCTTCTTCTTCTTCTTCTTCTTCTTCTTCTTCTTCTTCTTCTTCTTCTTCTTCTTCTTCTTCTTCTTCTTCTTCTTCTTCTTCTTCTTCTTCTTCTTCTTCTTCTTCTTCTTCTTTTTTTTTTCTTTTTTCTTTTCCTTCTTCTTGGAGGAAGAGGAGGAGGAGAAGGAAAAAGAGGAGGAGAAGGTCTTTATTTTTAAAAAAATAATTTTATTGATTTTACAATTAAAACAAACCAACAACACATACATAAATGAAAGAGAGAAAAACAAGAAAGGAAGAAGAAAATAGAAAGAAAAAATAGAAAACAATTAAAAACATTCTCATCTTCAACAGTTTGTAAAACCTCTTTTTTATCCTTATTTTATGCCATATACACACACCTAATCCTTACATATGTCTGTGTATCACTACTATGGATTTATCCTATCCTCTTTTGCCTTTCAGTGTGAAGTCTATCTTTGGTCTATCCATTTGTACCAGCAGTTCCAGCTGTTGTATATTGAAGTGTCTTTATTTTTTAATGCCAAAGTTAATTTGTCCATTTCTGCACAACTTGAAATTTTTTGAATGATGATCTCCTCTGATGGAGCATGAGGTTGCTTCCAACATTCTGCAAAAGCCAATCTGGCCACTGTCAAAATGTGTATTATTATATATTTCACTTTTTTTGATATTTGTTTATCAAAGATCCCTAACAGAAAGGACTCTGGTTTGAATTTGATCTGTTCTCTTGTCATTTCTTCCAGCCAATTTCTAATTTTTTGCCAGTATTTTTGAGCTTCTGTACAGGACCACCACCTATGGAAAAAAGTTCCCTCTTTTTTTTGCATTTCCAGCAATTTGGACTCATATTGGGGTGCATCTTTGCTAATCTCGAAGGAGGAAGGTGCCATCTATAAAACATTTTATAGGCGTTTTCTTTGTATGCTACCAATTTTGTAATGTTACTATTTTTACCCCAGACCTTTTCCCATTCTCTTATGGTGATGCCACATCCTATATTCCTACTCCAGGCTATCATTTTCCCTTTTACAATTTCTTCTTCTAATTCTACCTCTAATAAGTAATTATAAAAATTGTTTTTTTTTTGCCTGATCCTAATAAAATTTTATCTAGTTGCTGGAGTTTATTGTTAATTCCAAATTCTTTCTTGTCCTGTTTATATCTACTTTGAATTTGAAGATATGCCCACTGATCAATTTTTAATCCCTGCTCTTGAAGTTCTTACTGCAATTTCAAATTTCCTTGTGTATCCAATAGGTCCTTATATTTAATCATTTTAGTGATATCCAGATTATTTGGGTGAATCTTCGCCTCCATTGTTGAAATCCAAATTGGTATTTTTAAATAGTGTTTTTTCCCGTATTTTCTTCCAATTAGTTAATAATGAGTCTCTGATTAGGTGTCCGTGAAAATATTTCTGGCTAGTTTTCCCTACATCCCATAAAAAAGCATGCCACCCCCTCTGCAAGTCATGGCCTTCTAAGAATAATATTCTCTTATTGGTTAAATTCACCCATTCCTTCCACCATTCTAAAGAGGCTGCACTATAATACAACTCCCAATTTGGAAGTGCCAGCCCTCCCCTGCTCTTCATATCCTGCATTGCCTTTAAATTTATTCTAGGTTTTTTCCCTTGCCAGATAAATTTTAGTTATTTTATTAAGTTCTTCAAAAAAAAAATTGTGTACTTTGATTGGGATCGTCTGAAATATATATAGGAATTTTGGAAGAATATTCATTTTAATAGCAGTGATCCTGCCTAATAATGAAAGTTGCAGCTTGCCCCATGTTTCTAAATCCTTCTATTGCAACAATTTATCATAATTATTTTCCTTAAATGTCTTACAATGTGCTGTCAACCATATTCCTAAGTATTTAACTTTCTTTATCACTTGTATTCCCATAACTTCTTCTCCTATTTTCTGTTTTTCTGTTAATTTTTTAGTCATTAATTTTGTTTTCTTCCTATTAATTTTAAGTCCTGCTACTGCTCCAAATTGTTCATTCATTAATTTTTGTCCTCTTTCTATTGGTTCCTCAATGAAAAAAATCATATCATCTGCAAACGCTTGCAACTTATATTCTTCTTTCTTAACCTTTAATCCTTTTATGTCTGGGTTCTGTCTAATTCGCATTAGTAATGCTTCTAATGATAATATGAAGAGCAGGGGTGAGAGTGGGCAGCCCTGTCTGACTCTTTTTTCTATTTTTATTGGGCGGGTATATTCCCCATTTATTATAATATTAGCCTGTTGTGTATCATAAATGGTTGTTATAATATTTTCAAATTTGGTGCCTAAATTCATATTATAATTTTGTTGGATTAAAAATTGCCAATTTAAATTATCAAAGGCCTTCTCTGCATCTAAAAACACACGTGCAATTTGTTTTTCGGGGTGGGCTTCATAAAATTCTAAGACATCTAGTACTATTCTTAAGTTGTTCCTGATTTGTCTGGTCGGGAGAAATCCATTTTGATCTTCATGTATATGCTCATTTAACATTCTTTTAAGTCTACTTGCTATAATAGAAGTGAATATTTTGTAATCAGTATTTAACAGTGAAATCGGCCTATAATTGTTTATATATAGGGGAACTGAATCCTCCTTCGGGATCAGTCAAATCAATGCCCCCCTCCATGGGTCCAGCATCCTGGCTGCCAATAAGACATCATAAAAAACTTCCACCATAAGAGGTCCTATTTGTTCTGCTATTTCCTTGTACAGCTCTCCTGGAACCCCCTCTTGGAGGAGGAGGAGGAGGAGAAGGAAAAGGAAGAGAAGAAGGTCTTTAACCTAGATTTTTTACCTTGCTACCAAGCCTACCTTTAATGGTGTTCCTGTTTTAGTAAAATATGGTGATGTTCATTCTCAAGTAATGGTTACATTGATGGACAGCTTTGAATAAGATACTTTCATCCTTCTTTAAATGTCTCTGTTTCCAAAGGAAATTCAGCTAAAAATAAAATAGATGGATTAAAATGAGATTTAGACAAAAACTGAACATCTCAACAGGGTTTTTGTTTTTTGTTTTGCCAAAGAAAGAGGAACAATGGAGGACCAACTATATTTAGGTCAAGGAAACTGGACAAAAGCTGAAGGCAAAAGTTAAAAATCCGTCATTAATATATTGGAAATAAAACACAAAAGAAATATTTGATCTTTTAGATAAGATGTATTTTGGATCAGTTGTCTAGAACATTTTTACAAGTGTAATACAGAAGTGGGTGAAAATTTGCGTGCATTCATCACAAATGCATTCGGAATTTTTCATTGTGATGATACAGAGCCCATTCTTCTACTACAAAACCAGCATGTTTGCCAGATTTTGGTAATAACAAAGATTTGTGTTTAATAAACCATAGGGCTGGACAGCTATTTCGAATTGAAGATTAAAAGATGATAGAGAGCATGTGGGGATCTGAATGAAGTAGCCTATCTGCAACTTTTTAGAATTGTTCGGCCATTCCTACCGACAAGTGGGAAAATCTATGTTTGGTATAAGAAGCAGAAAACTTCATGTATCCCAAAATTAAGGTTCTCTGTATGTTTATATAAACTCATGTGCTCCAACCACTTTGGAGTTATCTAATTTCACATGGGTTTTGAGGACAAGAGGAAGTGGAAAGGAAGAAGGAGGAGGAGGAGGAGGAGGAGGAGGAGGAGGAGGAGGAGGAGGAGGAGGAGAAGAAGAAGAAGAAGAAGAAGAAGAAGAAGAAGAAGAAGAAGAAGAAGAAGAAGAAGAAGAAGAAGAAGAAGAAGAAGAAGAAGAAGAAGAAGAAGAAGAAGAAGAAGAAGAAGAAGAAGAAGAAGAAGAAGAAGAAGAAGAAGAAGAAGAAGAAGAAGACAGTATTATCAGATCCATGTATGGGAAATTATTTTAATGTCTTCCATCACAACTTAAAAAGGGAAAAATCCACTTGCCTTCTAAACTACCACTTTTATATCAATTTCCTTTCAAAAATATTCCACCAATGCTGTAGAAGAAGAAATCAACTACACACACACACACACCAGTGGTAGGATTAAAAAAATTTTTTACTACCGGTTCTGTGGGCGTGGCTTGGTGGGCATGGCAGGGAAAGGATACTGTAAAATCTCCAGTCAGAGGAGGGATTTGCCGGTTCTCTGAACTACTCAAAAATTTCACCACCGGTTCTCCAGAACGGGTCAGAACCTGCTGAATACCATCTCTGACACACACACATATGTATGTGTGTGTTCTGTATGTATGTATGTATGCATGTATGTATGTATTCCATAAACATTTCTCCTGAACAGATCTACTTGTTCATGTCCCCCACATAGTTTTGAAAAGATGGATTTGACAGCTTGCCCGCCAATCCTGTTCATGCCTTCAGCACATTTTCCTTCTGTCTTTGGGAAGGATCCAGACCTGTAGAAAATATATCTATGCGTCTTGAAATATACATCAAAAGAAGAAGAGATATGAAAATGTCAAACATATCCAAAGAAGAAAAGACGGGCTCCTGAAGTGCGACCAGCCCTCCTGCCTTCTAATTATGGAGAAATGTCTTTTCTTCTTGTCCAATACGCAGACTTGTCATTTCACCCTACCAGCACAAATGGCATAAAACAGCTGGACCAACCATTTTCAGATGCATTCACATTAAAATTGAATGGATGTGCTATTTTGCCAAGAGACTTCCCTAAAACCTAGCGCGCCTTGCATGAAATGAGCTTGCCTGCATGAGGTAGGAAGCAACAAATTCTAATAACGTGGCGTGGTGGGTTTTTTTCCGCTAAAAATATTCCACCATAATGGAGCTGTTTGAGGTGCTTCTTGCTCAGCTGTTAAAATCCGGGCTCCTGTGACTCTCCATCTGTCGGCAGAAGTTGCCACAGAACTTTCTCCCTGCACCAGATTTGAAAGCCCCTCAAGCTACCCGAGCCACATCATGTGGCAATTATGTCATGCCTGCATTGCTGGTTTCTGCTTCTGGGGACGCAGCGGCTTTCCTGCAGCACAGGGATGCAGGTCTGTTGCCGTCCAGATGTCAGCCTTGTGCACTGGTGTTCATCCCAGGATGTAGCAATGTTTGTCTAGCTGGGCAGAAGGCTCGAGAAAATGTTTGCAAACAGATCTTGATGTAAAGTGGAAGGCAAGCTAAAGGAAATAATAATTACCTCAAAGAAAAAAAAAAAAAGCTGGCCAGAATCTTTGGATGGATGGATGGATGGATGGATTCAGTGGTGGTATTCTACCGGTTCAGCCTGGTTCGCACGAACTGGTAGTAAAAAATGCTACCGATTCAGCCAAACTAATAGTAATAAAATGCTACCAATTCAGCTAAACCTTGCCAGGGGCTTCTCTGAGACCCAGTAGGCAAAAAGACGGAGTGCGAGGGGGTGCTGCACAGCCTCCCGTGGCCATTTTTGCTCCCAGGAGGCTTTCCTGAGGCCTAGTAGACAAAAAAGGGGGCATGGGGGGGGGGGGGTGCTGCGAAAGGGGGAAATAACCATCACATAGCTACGCCCACCGAGTCACATGACCACCTGACCACACCCACTTAGCCACGCCCACCTAGCTATGACCTCAGAACCCATAGTAAAATAAAACTGAATCACACCACTGGATGGATGGGCAGGTTGATGGATGGATGGAGAGGGAAGAATTTTTAAACAGAGAAAGGCAACAATGCTGACTGGCTTGTTTTAGAAACAATGAGAAGGAAAGGAAGCATAAAGTGAAGCTTTCGGTTTCAATACATCCAAATGAGAATTTCTTAGATAGCAAGGCTGCAAGAGAATTTTGCCTGGAAATCTAGATTTAAGGAGAAACTTCCTGACAGTGAGAATAAGGAAACAGAGGGATGACTTGTCTTCAGAGGTTATGGGTGCTCCATCACTGGTTCTCAAAGAGAGATTGGACAGCCACTTGTCAAAAATGGTATAGGGTTTCCTGCTTGAGGAGGAGGTTGGACTAGAAGATCTCCAAGGTCCCTTCCAACTCTGGTATCCTGCATTCTGCAATATGCATTCTATTCTAAGTTGCATTGTAGTCAAAATCCAAAACTGTGCAGACACTGTTTCTTCTTAATCCCAGGTTACTTCTCTCTTTGATTAGTTTCGATCCATTGGTTCTTGTACATGAAATCCTGGATACTCCTTGTTCACATAGTAAGTAACAAATTCTCTTACATCAAGTTAAAGTATTGGTCCATCAAATCATAAGGCTGGAAGGGACCTTGGATCTCTTCTAGTCCAAGCCCCTGATCCAATAGAAGACCCTGCACCATTTTGGACAAATATCTGTCCAATCTCTTCTTAAATATCTTCTGTGATGTAGCACACAAAACTTCTGAAGCCAAGCTCTTCCGTTGATTGATTGTTATTAAATTATTTCTAGATTGTTAGAATATTTCTAGGCTGGATCTCTCTTTAATGATTTTTTTTTACAAGTTACATGTCCTCCCTGTCAATTTAAAAGATACTCCTTTGGTCTTTTTAGCTGCCAGAAAAAAGGGAGTGGGGGAAAACAAGGCATTCTTGAAATGCCTAGATAATCACCTCAACAGCCCAAAGTTGTTGGAGCATAAGAAAGTTATCGGAGAGCATGATGGATGACTCTTGGAAATGGATGTGTCCCATTGGAGAAGTCACATCCAGTGAGTGGGGGAAAGACCAGGGTCAAGGGGGAAATGTATGATGTGATTTAGTATTGGTTGCACCAAGCCACCCGCCAACATGGCAACTTCTAATAAACTAGAGACTTTTGATTTAAATGAGGATAGATTTGTTGGAGCCCTGACAGCCAGCCAATCAGGTGTTTTGGAGAATAATTTGACCCTCCCCTTCTCTGTGATAGCTCCTCAAATACTGGAACACAGTTATCATGTTCTACCAATCCTCTTCTTCAATAGACTAGACATACCTAGATCCCTCAACCATTCATCATATGTTTTACCCTCCAGATCCTTTTGTTGCTCTCTTCTGTGCACTTTCCAAGGTCCATACATCTTTTTTGGGGGGTGGGAGGGGGGGTATTGTGGTGACCACTGAGTTTTATAGCATTTCCCTTCCTGGCAATCATTCCTCAAAGTCACAAAGAATGAGACTTATGGAAGGTGCCACAGGAACTAGATCTAACACAAAACACAAATAAGAATAGCACTTATATACCACGTCATCGTGCTTTACAGTCCTCTCTAAGTGGTTAACAGAGTCATCATATTGCTCCCAACAATCCGGGTCCTCATTTTACCAGCCTCCAAAGGAAGGAAGGCTGAATCAAGCTTGAGCCCATCAGGATCAAACTGTTGACAGTGAGCAGAGTCAACCTGCAATACTGCCTTCTAACCACTGCACCACCACAAAAGCTACAGAAGTTATAATAGCAATAGCACTTAGACGTATATACCACTTTACAATGCATTTCAGTCCTCTCTAAGCAATTTACAGCCTCTTGATCCCAACAATCTGGGTCTTCATTTTACCCACTTCAGAAGGATGGGAGGCTGAGTCAACCTTGAACCTGGTGAGAGTTGAACAGCCAAATTGCAGGCAGCTGGCAGTCAGCAGAAGTAGCCTGAAGTACTGCACTCTAACCACTGCACCACTATAGCTCATCAGTCCAACTTTTGTGTTTTCCAAATGCAGCTGAGTGACCATCTTAGGAATCTGGATCTGGGATGGAGAATTAAGGCACTATAAACTTAAAAAAAAAAGAAAATCTTCACCGCAGTATGAGTGAACGAGACCGTCAAGTTTATGAGTAGCCTGCTTTGGCTTCCTCCCCAAACGAGGTCCAAGAGCAAATGAGAAGTACCCATTGCACTCTATGAATATGCAAGTATGTCATTATGAGAGCGACTCTCCTGAATGCAGCAAGTGAGCCACTGAGAGCTTCGGTGGATGGTTTTTCTGCCATCTGCCACCTGTTTCTGAAGGATAACGGTCGGCTGGAGCGACGCGAGGCTTATTCTAAATGAGAGCTCACTTTCTTAAATTATGCAGCTGCAATGAGTGCATCTTTTGGTTTATTTCAGTCGATACCAGATGCAAGGAACCTCCAACAGCCTCCTGCTTTTGCAAAGCCAATCTGGGCAAGAGGAAGAGAGCCATAAAGGCAGTTCTGATGCCAAAAATATACCTGCTGAATTTTGCTGCATGCTATTCAGGAAGGCAAGCCTGAGCTTTTTGATTTCTGCTTCGGGCCAATGTAAACTTTGGAATAAATCATACACTCATGGGGCTGCAGGGGATTTGGGAGGTCTTCTAGTCCAACCCCGCAAACCAAGGCAGGAGTCCTCCTACTGTGTCAAACAAATGTTTGTTCAATCTTTTTCTTGAAATCCTCCACTCATGGAGCACCAACAACTCCAGGAGGCAAGCTGTTCCATTGATTTATGTCAGAGAGGGACTGGCCAAGACAAGAGGGAAGGAGTCAAGTGGGGCATTGGTGTAGAATCTCTACGTAGTCACAAGAGAATGAAATTAAAACCCCTGTTGAATGCTGTTGAACCTTATCTATTTTTACCCACGTGCATATTGTTAGTTGAGAAGATTCCAATACATAGGCCTGAGCAATAAAACAGTAATTTGAAACCTTAACCAGTACACTTGATTTTTTGTGTCTAACTATTAATCATTCCCATTATTAGGAAATTCCTTCCAGGCTGGATCTGCCTCTGAGGAGCTTCCACCCACTGCTTCGTATCCTGCCAAGAGCTGCTATGGAAAATAGATCAATATATTCTTCCCCGAGACACCCTTCAAGTATTTGAAGATTGCTATTTGGTATTACTTAATTCTTCTCTTCATTAGGCTACACATATCTAGTTCCCTTAGCCATTTATTGTACAAATTAGACTATAGATCTCTTATCATCTTGCTTGCTCTTCTCTATATACTCTTTCTGAGACCTCAGCATCTTTTTAGAGCCTCCGCATCCAAGTCTACTGGAAAAAGGTAACCAAGGGTACTGGAAAAAGTCCAGCAGGATTAGCTGTTTCTGCTGGACGTTTTCCAATAAAGTTGGACACCAATGGCTTTTCCAATTCTCCACCTAGTTTCTTAGGTGGAGGAAAATTGGATGATGGTTCCTCAAATTTTCTCCAGGGGAAGGAGAAACCCATCAACAACTTCTCCAAAATAAGACTTTTCTCTATTCGTGATGTAGACCCTACTTCTAGAAGAAGACCAACTAAGTTTCCAAGAAAAGCAACTAACTAAGATGATGTCTGGAGGCAAAGACATATTTGAAGAACGGTTGCAGGATTTGGGTTTGGCTAGTGAATGAATGAATGAAAGAATGAATGAATGAATGAATGAATGAATGAATGAATGAATGAATTCTTTATTGGCCAAGTATGATTAGACAGACAAGGAATTTGTCTTGGGACATATGCTCTCAGTGTACATAGTCTAAAGAAAAGAAGGATGACGGGAGACATCATAGCAGTATTCCAGTATCTGAGAGGTTGCCACAAAGAGGAGGGCTCATCTTATTTTTTAAAGCACCAGAAGGCAGGATAAGAAACAATGGATGGAAACTAACCAAGGAGAGAAGCAACCTGGAATTAGGGAGAAACTTCCCCACAGTGAGAAAAATTAGCCAGTGGAAGTTGAAGCCTTCAGAAGTTGTGAGTGGTGCATCACTGGAAGTTTTTAAGAAGAGATTGGACTGTCACCTGTCTGAAATGGTATATTGTTCTCTTGCCTGGACTAGAAGATCTCAAAGATCCTTTCCAGTTCTATTCTGATTCAATCCCTAATAGAGAAGCTCCTTTGACACTTGTAATAGAAGTGTAAGGAATTACAAGTATATGTTGGGTTGTGGGAAGTAGTAGTTGTTGACTTTGATGAGGTTGCTGTATTATGGAAGCCACCTGAATCAGTTCTTTGAGACAGAGACACTAAATAAGATACTCCACATCGCCCAGAGGCCTTAAGCAGAATGAAATTGTATCTTGCACGATTCTTCCTTGAAAATAAAGTACCCTCTCCCTCTGAAATTTTGTCCCTCTTAGTCCAGGCTCCCCAAACTTATCAACTCTAAGATTTCTGGACTTCAACTCCAAGATTCCTCAGCCAGCCATGGAATTCTGGGAGTTGAAGTCCACAAGTCTTAATTGCAAAGTTTGGAGACCCTTGATCTTAGGAATTGTAGGCCACGAGAGAGATGAGATTCCACTGAAAGTCAAGACATCTTCACCCATCCGTTCACCTTCAAAGTTCAAGAATATTCTACCCAACCCAGGAACATTTTTGCAAAGATAAAAATCTCTTAAGAAAATAGAAATATGTCTTAAATGGGAACTAGTATTTTTTTTTAAAGGTCAATCTTTGCCTCCTTTCCAAACCAGTTCAATCTCTTGATACTTTTAAGAACCTAGGTGGTTTAGAGCCTAATTATTCCCAGGAATCTGTTTAGCTCTGTGGTCACCACCAAAAGAGACCACAGCTCTCAGAACATCTGGCTACTCCAAGTGGACTTCATCAAATCCCCCCAAAAAGACTGAGCAGAAGCTCCTCCTAACAGACAAAGGAGAGAACAACAAACAAAGCAATGTTGTCATTCCATACATTGCAGGAATATCTGAACGGCACAGGGGGATCTTTAGCCATTAAAACGTATGTGCACGCTTTAAACCCAAGAATACACTAAGGCAGAAGCTTGTTGATCCCAAGGTTAAAACACCCAGACACAAACTGAGCAAAGTGGTGTGTGCAGTACACTGTGCAGATGTATACATTGGGGAAACAAAACAGCCACTTCATAAACACATGACACAATACAGGAGAATAAATCCATCAGGACAAGATTCAGTAGTCCACCTGCATTTAAAAGACAAAGGCCACTCTTTTGAAGACAGCAAACTCCACATCTTGGACAGGAAGGATGGATAGTTTGAAAGAGGGGTCAAAGAGGCCATCTACGTCCAAACTGAACAGCCCTCTCCCAACAGAAGGGGTCAGATATGAAATCATCTATGTCCAGTCTACAACACGACTCCTTTCAGCAGGTCCACATCCATTTACACTACTGAGGTGAGCATGAGGACACAGATAAACCTCCAAGTGGCCTCAAATGACCAGCTGTCTGCAAGAAATACAAATCCTTCTATCTATCATCTAGTCAGAGTTGAAGAAGCTTCTTGGACGAGAAGTGAAATGTCTTCAAAGAAAAACAAGAAAGTTCCAGTTGCCCCTTGAAAAAAAACAGCTTTGGGACTTCAAAGTCTTCTGGATGTTCTTGCAATGTCTTTTCCAAAGAACCCCCATAGTAATGTGAAGTTATTTCTATAGCTGGGCAATTGATTTAATTTTGTCCTATCCAGGAACAACATCGTGTTTTATTTCTCTACTTTTTCAGTTTTGTTCTTTAACAAAACAACAAAACCACATTTCATTTTTTTGCTTTTCTTTAACTCTTGGTCCAGTTTCCTTAAAAAAAAACTTCCTACCTTTAGTAGTAACATTCTCAGCACCCAAAGAATGTCAGTAATTGGACAAATTAGAAATACAATAAATACACAGGCATTTCATTGGGTATTCTGCAACGTTATGCATTTGGTTGGCATGGAGAGAAAGAGACAGTAGATTGTACCACAACATAAATAAGAAATAGAGGCTTCGAAAATGCGTCCAACACACCATGGTGTCTCACTTCATGCAATGCTAAGCAGAGAAAGTTCATAAAAAGTTTGTTGGAAATCTCCCCGGTGGGTTGGTAACTCGTTGTTTGCGCATTTATACTTTCTCTCTGGCTTTGCAAGAATTTTGCCCATTGTTACAATCCTCAGGAATCCTATTCTCAATAAAATAAAATTATATATATACTTCCTTTGAAAAAAAAGAGACTTTGATTTTAATCCCCTCCACCCTGAGTGGAATTAGAGTCCACCAATCAGGTCAGCTCTGAACTGGAGCTAACAGAAAATGCAATGGAAATGAAAGGGGTGAAATCTGAATCAACAATAATGTGAAATATTGTTTTGAATTGAGGTTATCAGTGCAAATCACAAGAACATTGTCCCTAGTGGCTGTGGACAGTTAGAATTCCCTGAGTAGGGGGAAGCCAGTTTCTCCTACAAAGTAGGTGTCAACTCCTTATCAGAGGCGTCATAGGTAAAGAGAAGGAATGTCCAAGCTGATCGCCTCATAGCAAAGTTCCATGCAGGAAATCCAACCAAGCCTGGGAGGGTTTCGTGAGCATACAGGGGAAACTCGAAAAATTAGAATATTGTGCAAAAGTTCATTTATTTCAGTAATGCAACTTAAAAGGTGAAACTAATATATGAGATAGACTCATTACATGCACAGCAAGATAGTTCAAGCTGTGATTTGTCATAATTGTGATGCTTATGGCTTACAGCTCATGAAAACCCCAAATCCACAATCTCAGAAAATTAGAATAGTGTGAAAAGGTTCAATATTGTAGGCTTAAAGTGTCCCACTCTAATCAGCTAATTAAGCCATAACACCTGCAAAGGGTTCCTGAGCCTTTAAATGGTCTCTCAGTCTGGTTCAGTAGGCATCACAATCATGGGAAAGACTGCTGACCTGACAGTTGTGCAGGAAACCATCATTGACACCCTCCTTAAGGAGGGAAAGCCTCAAAAGGTAATTGTAAATGAAGTTGGATGTTCCCAAAGTACTGTATCAAAGCACATTAATAGACAGTTATGTGGAAGGGAAAAATGTGGAAGAAAAAGTTGCACAAGCAACAGGGATGATCGCAGCCTGGAGAGGATTGTCAGGAAAAGGCCATTCAAAAGTGTTGGGGACTTTCACAAGGAGTGGACTGAGGCTGGAGTCAGTGCATCAAGAGCCACCACACACAGACGGATCCTGGACATGGGCTTCAAATGTTGTCAAGCCACTCCTGAACAACAAACAACGTCAGAAGCATCTTACCAGGGCTAAAGAAAAATAGAACTGGTCTGTTGCTCAGTGGTCCAAAGTCCTCTTTTCTGATGAGAGCAACTTTTGCATCTCATTTGGAAACCAAGGACCCAGAGTCTGGAGGAAGACTGGAGAGACACACACTGCAAGATGCTTGAAGTCCAGTGTGAAGTTTCCACAATCTGTGTTGATTTGGGGAGCCATGTCATCTGCTGGTGTTGATCCACTGTGCTTCATTACATCCAGGGTCATCACAGCTGTCCACTAGGAAATTTTGGAGCACTTCATGCTTCTTTCCGCAGACAAGCTTTATGGGGATGCTGACTTCATTTTCTAGCAGGACTTGGCACCTGTCTTTTGTTCTAAGTAGAGTTTCCTATTACAGTTATATAGTTAAGCAGTAAGGCACATGGTGACTGTGCTCTTTGTTTGCTTTGGGTGGTGCTTTATAGAAGACAGAATTTCTAACACTTGCAGATGTTTCATTACTCAATTAGGCATGTGTGTAGATCATCCGTGCCCATGCTGAAGTGCATTCTGTGCTGAGCAGAAGGTTGAACTACATGTTCTTTCCAATTGTAGGAAACATCCATCCCCAGAGAATGAAATATTTTGGGGAATATTAAAGGAGGCAGAATATTATATTTCCCCAAAGAAGAAATGGAGAAAAAAAAGTCTTAAGGCAGAAAGTAGCCTCAACAGCCTCCAGCAGATGCCGGAAGTCTTTAAAGATGGAGATGTTGCCAGCCTATTCACAAACAAAATGCCCTCAGCTCCAGATGATAGGATTAAGAATTTACATTCTCACCCACCCAAACTCTAAGAATGGAACATGACCTTTAAGACATAATAGGATTAACCCACTACCGTTAGAATAGCAAAAGACACAAGGCTCACTACATAGCCCAATCCCCTAGGAGTATTTCAGACAAGCAGCATCTCAGAACCCTATAAAAAATCCATGTACTCATCAAACCAATTTGTCTGCTGTCCCAGAACTTCATGCCATTGTTGGTTCTGCTCATCAATAAAGAAAGTTCTTCTTTCCAATCAGCTTCCATTTTATTTCCAGCACCTTTCTCCCAGCTTGGAACTGCACCAGAATTTTTCTGTTTAAAAGTGAAAAGCTAATAAACCTGAACATCGTTTTAAAAGAGAGAAAAAGAAAATCAAATTAAAGTGCAAAGTAACTACATTAGTCAACAAATTACGAAACCCAAGTCTATGGGTGGGATTCTACTGGTTCGGACCAATTCAGAAGAACTGGTAGTTCCAGTGAGCAGCCCATGTGCCTTTTCCTTACTTTATTTCCTTGTTTTTGAGCACAGCTGATTCATGTGGTAGAGTGGTTTGCTGCGCATCTGCTGTTTTACTCACCGGGGATGCAGCAAAAGGTAAGTGTCAGGATTCCGGCAGTTACCCCAAATTAAATCATGAATCTCGGGCCAAACTTCCAGCACTTAAAAAGGATTTATTGGGAGTTAATATGTCCAGCACTGCCTGGGTGTAGCTGACTGTGAAACATATCATTCAGTGTCACCCTTGACCCTGGTTTTCCCCCACCCCCAGGTGTATCATAATTCATATTCTCCAATGGGACACATCCATAGCCAAGAGTCATCAATTGTGCTCTCCAGTTAGAATTTTGCACAGCAAAAATTTCAGCCACCTAGTTACTATCTTTGAAAAACTATTTATGGAATGCACTTTCAATTTCCAAGCTGCTGCACTGCTCTTTCAAACCCCTTTCCCCCATCCATTTCTGTTAGCAATTCTAAAAAGACCATAGAAATATTTTATGAATTGACAGAAGGAAGGAAGGAAGGAAGGGAGGGAGGGAGGGAGGGAGGGAGGGAGGGAGAGAGGGAGAGAATAAGGAAGGAAGGAAGGAAGGAAGGAAGGAAGGAAGGAAGGAAGGAAGGAAGGAAGGAAGGAAGGAAGGAAGGAAGGAAGGGAGAAAGAGTGACAGGATTCTGGCAGTTCCCCCAATTAAATCATGAGTCTCAAGCCAAACTTCCAAAACTTCCAAAGGATTTATTGGGAGTTAACATGTCCGGCACTGCCTGCGTGTAGCCGACTTTATGGAATGCACTTTCCATTTCCAAGCTGCTGCACTGCTCCCCCTCCCTTTCTGTTGGAGATTCTAAAAGGACCATGGAAATATTTTATGAGTTAACAGTAAGTATTATAGCTAAAAATGGTCTTCTCTAAATGCTGTGCGCAGGTGCAAAGCGCGCAGTCATCGAACCAGTTGTTACACTGGTTGAATCACACCATTACCCATGTCATTTGTCCCTAATGCCTTAGCCAGAAAGCTGGCTAGGTGACTTGAAGTCAGTCACTCTCTCTCAGCCCAAATCAGATACAGATTAACAGAGTTGGAAGGGACCTTGTAGATCATCTAGTCCAACCTCCTGCCGAAGCACACCCTACACCATTTCTGACCGATGGTAGTCCAGTCTCTTCTTGAAAGCTTCCAGTGATGAAACTCCCACAACTTCTTAAGGAAACTTCTGTTCCATGGGTTGATTGTTCTCACTGTTAGAAAATTTCTCCTCATTTCTAGGTTGAATTTCTCCATGTTCAGTTTCCATCCATTATTCCTTGTGTGGCCTTTGGGGTGCCTTGGAAAATAACTTGACCCCTTCCTCTTCTCTGTGGCAGCCCCTCAAATATTGGAAGACTACTATCAGGTCTCCCCTGGTCCTTCTCTTCCCTAAACTAATGAAATCAGAACACAGGATCGTTGTTATGTTGGATATATTTGCTGGGTTATTTGTAAAGCTAATCAACAACAAACAAATGGTATTATTTTGTAAAAACTTATGGTTGCGATGAGGGTATTTCCAAGGAGCAAGTGAAAGCCGAATGGGAGACAAAAAAGAAGTTTTTGAAATATCCCGTTATTTGCTCTCGCTTTGTCATCAGTATGAAAAAGTTCACGGGTCCCCAATAAGGAGAAAATTAGCCTATATTTCAGTGGGGTGTCTGGAGATTTCTTTTGCACACTTAGAAATCAGCGTGGAGCTGTTGAACACAGCCTCTCTTTCCTCCCCTGTAAGATGGGTCTCTCTGGAAGCTCCTGCGAGGCAGATCTTCTACTACGGAACTGGCAAGAGAAATTGAAAATAAGGAGCACTCTCTTGTTAAAGGCTGGCAATTTCCTGCTTTCCCAAATCACCAGAAAATAAAATATACACTTTCCCCCCTGCATTTGGCAAATGTTTCTTCTATTTCCCAAAACTCTGCGGGAAGTTGTTTTTACAGTCTAATTGGCCCCGCGGATTTCTCTGCTGCAATTTGAGATGGGCCAGATTGACTCAGGTTGAAATCCATAGCTATTTGTCCAGAGAGAAGGCCAATTTAATTCAATGGGACTGATTTCCACGTGCACAGCGGGTTTCCAGACCCCTCTCTCTTCCCCATTGTCTATGTAGAAAGCAATGTCTTACAACTACATTTTCCCCCTTAAATCTAACTCTGTCTTTGAGAATTCTGCATATTGCACGAGCCAGAAAGAGGGCTGTGAAAAATACGTACAGACTCCTCGTATACCCCTCACATCCTGGAGATAAATTGTTTCAACTCCTCCCCTCAGGATGCTGCTGTAGGGTGTTACATGTCAAAACAATGAGCCACAAACATAGTTTTTTCCTCCGTGCCATCAATCTGCCGAACACTTAATTTCCCCAGCACTGTCTTAGGCCTAAATATATTTACCATTGTAGTAGGGTTGTATTGCTATTATCCTTCTCATCTTTCCTACTATATTCTCCAATTCTTCAGGCCTTTTAAGTTCTATGGAGGTCTAATATCTTGTTAAGAACTCTTTTTAAAAAAACACCTTATTAATTTTGCAGTGACAGTGAGCTGATTAGCTTCTAAATTGTCCCTGTTCCTATTTTTAGCATGCAATGCCCCTATCCTTCACACATACTTTAATTCCAAGGTATTGATTTGTTTCCATGTAACACTGACTTTTCTTTCTTTGGTTCTCTTAAATTTTCTGTCGTCATTTCAAGAACACCCAGCTTTCTCTTTCCTTTTTATTCTTTGCCCCTCTTCTCCTTTTGCAGCTTTCTTCATTAGCTGTTCATGATGGAATTGTTTTATAGCAAGGTTTATTCAGTAAAGGTTCATGGTTAAATTTGTGGAAACCTCCAGACGATGTCATAAGAACTGTACACTGCCCAGAGTTACTTTCGTGTGCGATGGGTGGCTATTGAAAAATGATGATAAATAAAATAAGACCATTTTTTTTATTTTAAAAAATTGATTTCTATCAACTTCCGTCAACTTCATTTTTATAGTCTGAAAACAATGGGCATATTTGCAGCTATTATTTTGTTGTTGTTTCATTTTTGTCAACCCTATAATCCCTTGCTCTGGGGTGGGTTTGGGGATACTAAATGGAGCTGAGAGTTTACTGGCTAGATGCCCTTCCTGACACCTACGTGGTGTTGCACAGCAGATATTTTCCGTTTGTGCCCTGATAGGAAACATATGTTGCTGCCTGGGATTGAACTCTCAACCTTCTGAGTGGAAGGCGAGAGTCTGCACCTCTATGCCAGCATGCTGGTCACATTGCAGCTATTTTGTTTTTATTTAAATATACATAAAGGAAAACATCTGAATCTCAAAGATCTGGCCAATGGTGGAATGGTCTTTCTGTGAAAGTTGCGGTTCCATTCGGAAACCGACCCACAAGCTTGGAGAACGAAACTTCGCCCTCTTCCTACACCCGAGCTGTAAATATTTGCCACTATTGCAAAGTTATGGTTTTCGATTTCTGCACGTTTCAAAGAAGAGTTGACCAACTGGTACCCCTGAGGACTTTCCATACCAGTTCCAAAGTCAAATGTGTAATGGACCAAGAGATGTTTCCCTTGGTCAGGAAAACCAGCTGTTAGGTGACAGAATCAATTGAATCTAGTTGATATGTAGTAATATAAGGCTAATGTTTGCTACCTTATTAGAAGAATCCCATAGATTTGCAATAGGGAACTCTTTTCATATTTGGCATTCCCAAAGTGCCCCTTATTCTTAATTTATGGCAGAATTTTTTTATTCCCTGTTTTCATTGTTTTCACAGAATCCTGGAATCCTGAAGTCATAGACTCGCAGAATCACAGAATCATGAAATCGTAGAATCATAGAATCAATCATAGAATCATGGAATCATAGTGTTGGAAGGAACTTTGGAAGTCTTCTAGTCCAGAGGTCTGCAACCTTAAACACTCAAAGAGCCATTTGGACCTGATTCCCACAGAAAAGAAAACACCAGGAACCACAAAACCTGGGTGGGCGTGGCCAACTCAACATCACTCCCACCCAGTCACATGACCTCCCCTCTCCCGCTACCCAGGTTTTGTGGCTCCTAATGTTTTCTGTGGGAAATGGGTCTCTCTCTCCCTCCCTCCCTCTCATTTCTGTTTTTTTTTTTGGGGGGGTACCTTCTCAGGCCAGGTGAGGAGTGACTGGGAGGGGAGGGCGAGGAGTGTGGCCAGTCAGTGGTGGGATCACCCAACAGGGAGCCACAGCAGAGGGCCCAAAGAGCCGCATGCGGCTCCAGAGCTGCGGGTTGCTGACACCCCTTCTATAGTCCAACCCCCTGCTCAAGCAGGTGATCCAATATCATTTTGAACAAAATGGCTGCCCAAACTCTTAAAAACTTCCATTGGTGGAGCATCCACAGTCATCCCACTGGTTAATTCTTCTCACTGTCAGGAAAATTCCTCCTTAGTTCTAGGTTGCTTCTCTCCTTGATTAGTTTCTATCCATGGCTTCTTCTCCTTCTGCCTCCAGGTGCTTTGGAGAATAGGTTGACCCCCTCTTCTTTGTGGCAGTCCCTGAGATATTGGAATACCACTAATCATGCCATCCCTAGTGCTTCTCTCCATTAGACTAGACACACCCACCCAGGTCCTGCATCGATTTTACCCTCCGGCCTTCTAATCATCTTTTGTTGCGAATCCAGACCTCCGCTCTGTGTGACCCTCACAGATTCAATGACAGCTGAGCATCCGTTTTTTCAAGA
>NC_141991.1:252579851-252652351 GCF_049901715.1 Pseudonaja textilis
TTTGTAAAAACTAAAATGTGCTTTGTTTGAAAATGTTAAAAGGAGAAACAGAAGGACAATGGGATGGCAAAGGGGAAAGAGAAAGGGTAGGAGAAAGAGGAGGCAAGTAGGGGGAAGAGAGACAAAAGATGGAAAGTGGAGAAAGGGAATTGGAAGGGGTACGAGAAGAAGGAAGTGAAGGAAGAGGAAGATGGGAAATGGAGAGGGAGAAAGGAAAGGAGAAAGGGAAGGAGAGACGGAGTATGGGAAATATGAGAATGAGAGGGATGGCAGAAGGAAAAAGAAGGAGAAGGATGAGGGAGAGGAAGAGGAAAAGAAGAAGACAGAGAAGGGTACGTATGAGGGAGGGGAGGGGGAGTAAAAGAAGAAAAAGAATGCAAAGGAAAGGGGAAGGAGAAGGGGAAAGGAGGGAGGAGAAGAAGAATAATGGAAAGGAGAAGGAGAAAAGGAAGGGGAAAGGGAAGGATGGAAAGAAGTGAGGGGAGGAAAGAGGGTAAAAGGTGAAAGGGGAAGGGGAAGGGGAAGGGAGGAGAACAAGAGAGATTTAAATAAATATTTGTCAGAAAGGAAAGGCAATATTCACAGTACATAAACTCACCAATTTCAACTTCAAACAAGTGCATATTTTGCATTGTCCATCCCTCCACGGCAGCCATTTTGCATGAGTGCCCACAAGATATTCTCAGCCTTTCAAATCTGTCCTTGGACCCACAAGAACCTTGTGCCTCCCGTTTTTAAAAATAAAACATGCCTTTATTTAATGCTTCTCCAGCTGAGTTCCCTATGTCATAAAAGGCACAACCACAGTCTCTCTCACACACACCCTGTTGTGTTCGAACAGATAATTTCTTCCCTCCATTTAAGTTGGGTTTCCAGATTTTGCCTTGAATCAGAGCACACTTCACTTAATTAGCATTTTTCCACCAATCCATATGTCTTCTCTGTCCATGTGGATTAAGTAATGGATAGTTTTCCTTTTGTGGAGATGATGCTAATCCGGTGAATAATAGCAAAAATAAAATCTTACTTCCTCCCACTTTAAGAGAAATACGCTCCCAGACACACATTCACACAGACACACACAGAGGGAGAAAAATCACTTAATGTTCGTGACTAATTAAATTCTCACTCCAGTCATGATTAATGTAACAAATAATTACAGTTTAGATCTAATATAGATACAACTAATTGTTCTGTCCACAGCACATCATGACTAACAATTAAGCCAACCTTCTCAAGTGACAGAAGAGGGTTCCACCTCATCTTGGTTTTTGCCTTGCATGATGGGGGAGGGGGAAAGGCACCTTCCCTTGGCCTTCTTTTCAAATATCAAATTCTTAAATAGGCGGGAGACATACAAGAGGAGAGGGGATGAGAGGAGAAAATGCAAAAGAATAGAGTAGAATAGAGAGGAGAGGAGAGGAGAGGAGAGAAGAGAAGAGAAGAGAAGAGAAGAGAAGAGAAGAGAAGAGAAGAGAAGAGAAGAGAAGAGAAGAGAAGAGAAGAGAAGAGAAGAGACCGTGGAGTGAAGTGGAGTGAAGTGGAGCAGAGTGCAATGCAATGGAACAGAACAGAACAGAACAGAAATATGCAGTGAAGTGGAATGGAATGGAATAGAACAGAATAGAAAAGCTCGAACAGAACGGAATGGAACAGAGTGGAACAGAATGGAATGGAATGGAACAGGGTGAAGTAGAATGGAATGGAATAGAACAGAATAATAAAACTGAAAAGCACCTTGGATGTCTTCTAGTCCAACCCCTGTTCAGGTAGAAGACCTTATAGTATTTCAGCAGATGACTATCCAGTCTCTTCTTAAAAACCTCCAATGATGGAGCACCCACAACTTCTGAAGGCAAGCTGTTCCACTGATTAAATGTCCTACCTGTCAGGAAAATCCTCCTAAGTTCTATGTTGGATCTCTCTTTGATATGTTTCCATCTGTTGCTTCCCGTCCTGCCTTCAGGTGCTTTGGAGAATAGGTTGACTCCCTTTTCTTTGTGGCAGCTCCCAAGAGTCTGAGAAGCTACAAAATTGGTGATCTGCAAATCCAATATAATTCTTTGGCTTATGGAAATCATGTTGCCAAAACGTGATTTTCACCCTCTACATAAGTCACCACCAATTCGTTTGTCTTTGTTGTGATTTGGGCATGGACTGCATCACTTATGAGGACTGCCTACAAGCAATTTCCATCAGTCAAGTAGAACATGGACAATGAAAAGGTGCCACCAGGGAGAAGAGATGTACCCTAGATTTCCCCCAACGAGTTAGTTTTTAATCAGTGAGGCTGTGTTCCATTTTCATGAAATGTATTCACGAGCCAAATCTTCAAATAGAAGAAGAAATGTCAAAGATGTCAGAATATTCATGAACTGGCAGAGACATGGGTAACAAGGTCAGCCAATGGGAGCTGAATTGGGGGCTGAGACTGGATGGAGTCTGGGCATGGCTTAGCTCTGAAACTAAAACTAATCTGCTCTGAGCTCCAAAGCTGCTTCTGTTTTACTTGTAACCTTCACCACATTGGAAAAATCTACTATTGGTTTTGTAAACTTTACTTTATGTGTTATGTATATAAAGAAGTTAATGAATCCTGCTGAATCAGTCATCTGTGTGTGCTTTCTGGAATCAAATTTCTGCTGCAAACTCTAACAAAAGACAGGTCACAGAGGTGGGTCAAAACTGAAGCTTCCAAATTTCTGACTCCGAACACCTTTTGCTAGCTGAGGAAGTTTTGAACAAGATGTTGGCCTTGTGTCCAACACAAATGCTACTACGGTAGGAGCAATACCTTTTCATATTCTTTTTCCTCTTCCAGGCATTTTATCTTTCAGGTAAGAACAGAACTGAATAGATAACTTTGTCCTTGCCTAAAAAAATGTTTCCAGCATTGTTATATAAAAGGATTGGTTGTGATATAAAACTTTACACTTACAGCCAAGCAAAGTCTGCGCTACTGGGCTAGAACTTCTGATGTAGTGATGTTATGCATTCTGCTATAATTCAGTGATTCAGTCTGAAAAAAAAAAGGTTGCATTTTAGGGGATCAAGAGATCCTGGCGCAATGATGAGCTTAGAGATTTTTCAAGCCTTAGTAGCAAACCGTACATAATGCTATTGATCTAAAGTTCAGATTATTGATTGGTTAAGAATAGAACAGAGCTATAGCTCTTAGCTGAACTTGAAAAGCTAAGCAAGGATAGATTTTAGATAAGAGACCTGGATGGAAGGGAGGGAGGGACAGAAGGAGGGAGGGGGAAAAGGAGAGGGAGGGAGGAAAGAGAAAGGAAGCAGGGAGGAAGGGAGGGAGGGAGGGAGGAAAGGGAAGGGAAGCAGAGAGGGAGAGGAAGGAAGGGGGAAAGCGATGAAGGAAGGAAGGAAGGAGAGAGGGCAATAAAGGTTATTTTCCATATTCTTGCCAAGAAGACTATATGGTTGTCCCAATGAAATCTCCAGTAGTTGACCTCAATTTCAAGGAGATTTTAATTAATTAAGGTAATTAATATAAACTCCCCTTCCCTTTAACCTCCACTTAAAAGCAAATCCAGATGGCTAAACTCCTATTACAGCAGTCACTTTGCTAACTGAAAAAAAATCCTGGTGTATACAACCAAATTGTTGTGCCCAGAAGTAAGGGCAGGAGCTATAAACTACACAAGGAAGAGGAGAAACTTGACAAGTTCAGATTTCTTGAAAATAAAGTAAAGTGAAGTGAAGTGAAGTTAAATAAAGTAAAGTAAAGTAAAGTAAAGTAAAGTAAAATAAAATATAAAATAAAATAGAAATGAAATGAAATGAAATAATAAATAATAAAATAAAATAATAAAATAAAATAATAAAATAAAATAAAGCTTTCTTCTTCTAACTCAGTAGATGCACCCTGGTGCACATTCATTCCAGTTTGTAGAGTGTTACATCCAATTTTAAATTTCCAATATGGCGAAAGAGACATATTTACTCCAAAGACAGGATGGAGGTGAATTTAACACTTCCCAAGACAGTATTTCGACCTTCCAGGAACATCCATGGTTCCCTCAGCTTCCCTGTTTTATCAGTCCTTCCACTTCTATGCTCGAGATGAAGTGACTTGTATGAGAACTTGGACAGAAGAAATGAGAGCTATGTTGGCACAGTGGTTAGAATGCAGTATTGCAGGCTACATCTGCTGACTGGGAAGTTGCCAACAGTTCGATTCTCACTGGCTCAAGGTTGATTTAGCCTACCATCCTTCCGAAGTCAGTAAAATAAGGACCAAGATTGCTGGGGGCAATATTCTGACTCTGTAAACCACTTAGAGAGGGCTGTAAAACACTGTGAAATGGTCTATGAGTCTAAGTGTGCTATTGCTATTCTAAAATGAGGATGGAGTGAATTATTTTGTAAGACACACACTGGATTACCTTCTTTTTTGCAATTCTTTTAGGGGCCATTTTAATGGGGGTGACCTTCTTCCAATGATCCCTATAGAATTTTTCCAGTGGCTTCAAGAAACAGTGCTAGCCAAGGGTTTTGTACTATAATTCCCCCTAGGACTGAATGAATGCAGTCCAAATGAATTTGCATTCGTGGAAACTTAAGGGAAATTAAATATGATGAACATGATTAGCTTTGGAAATAGCATATTATTAAGAGCTGTGGTGACACAGTGGTTAGAGTGCAGTACTGCAGGCTACTTCTGCTGACTTGCTGGCTGCCTGCGATTTGGCAGTTGAAATCTCATCAGGCTCGAGGTTGACTCAGCCTTCCATTCTTCTGAGGTGGGTAAAATGAGGGCCCAAATTGTTGGGGGCAAGAGGCTGACTCTGTAAATCACTTAGAGAGGGCTGGAAAGCACTTTGACGCAGTATATAAGTCTAAATACTATTGCTACCGCACACCAGAACAACTAGACACAGAAACAGTTTTTTTCCCAAACGCCATCATTCTGTCTAAACAAAAAATTCCCTGAATATTGCCCAACTATTTACAAAGTCTGCACTACCATTACTATTAATCTTCTCATCACTCCTCATCACCCATCCTCTCCCACTTGTGACTGTGTGACTGTAACTTTGTCACTTGTATCCTTACAATTTATATTGACTGTTTCCTAGTATGATTTGATTGCTTATTGTACCCTATGACTATTATTAAGTGTTGTACCTTATGATTCTTGACTCTTGATGAATGTATTTTTTTTTATGTACAGTGAGAGCATCAAATTCCTTTTGTGTCCAATCACACTTGGACAATAAATAATTCTATTCTATTCTATTCTATTCTATTCTATTCTATTCTATTCTATTCTATTCTATTCTATTCTATTCTATTCTATTCTATTCTATTCCATTCCATTCCATTCCATTCTACCCTACCCTACCCTACCCTACCCTACCCTACCCTACCCTACCCTACTCTACTCTACTGTACTCTATTCTATTGCTATGCTATTCAACTCTGTCTGCTTCTTGGTGTCTCTTGGTTGAGTTTTCTACCACAGATATGAGTGATATTCTGCTAAGACTCATGGCAGCAACTCAAATTATAACATAGACACAGGCAGCTGAAGTACTAATTGCTTTAAGATTTCAAAAAAGTCTTTGGGGAAAAAAAAACCTGTGGAGCATCATTTGAACTTCACCGTCATTGACAAAATAACTATTAGTCAATTTCCAATTTTACTTGGAACAGTTTACATCCTAACAGGAAGACCTTCAATATCACCAAACAAAATCAGCCACCTAGCCCAGGTGGTCGGGAAGGTCTTGATAGCTAGATTAAAACCACCAAACTCCTGTCTAAACATCTGGCAGATGTGCAATGAACCATAATGAGTTGTGCTTCCCTTCTCCTCCATGACATTAAAGATGTGGTGGGAATAGAATAAGGAACAGAGTTGGAAGGGACCTTGGAGGTCTTCTAGTCCAATCCTCTGGCCAAGCAGGAGACCCTATACCAGGGGCGTCAAACTCAATTTCATTGAGGGCTGCATCAGAGTTGTGTTTGACCTCAGGGGGCTGGGATGGGCATGGTCAGGATGGGAATGACCAACTTGAGGTCAGTCATGTTGGGGGTGTCTATGCTGGCCCAGGCGCTCTGCCAGCAAAAACAGGCTCCCAATCTCTGTTTTTAGCTGCAACAGCCTCCTGCAACCCTCTGCCAGAGAAAATGGAGCTCGGGAGGGCTGCACACAGGCTCCATTTTCACTGGCAGAGGCACCACAGGCTGATCCTTTGCTGTTTCCAGGGTGGCCCCACAGGCCAGATCTAAGCACCCTATGGACCAGATCCAGCCCATGGGCCTTGAGTTTGACACTCCTAGTCTAGGAGAAATCACTGCAGCCAACTCGCCATAGCCAACTTGCCTTGAGTTTGATACCTCTGCCCTATACCACCTCAGACAAATGGTTGTCCAGCCTCCAGTATTGGAGCATCCACAACTTCTGGAGGCAAATTGTTCCACTGACGGTCAGGAAGTTTCTCCTTAGTTCTAGGTTGCTTTTTTTCCCTTGATTACTTTGACATTGCATGAGTTAGAACCATCTGTCTTTGAATGATCTTTGTTATCATCCATATCATCATCATCATCATCATGAAATGCTCCAACACTGGAAGTTTTTAAAAAGATGTTGGATTACCATTGGTCTGAAGTGGTGTAGTATTTCCTGTCTAGGCAGGGGGTTGGACTAAAAGACCTCCAAGGTCCCTTCCAATTCTAAATTCTAAATTCTAAATTCTAAATTCTAAATTCTAAATTCTAAATTCTAAATTCTAAATTCTAAATTCTAAATTCTAAATTCTAAATTCTAAATTCTAAATTCTAAATTCTAAATTCTTCATCCATCACCTCAACCTTCTTTCTCATTGGGAGACTTTTATTTTAAACCCAACTTATAAACAAATCTAGCTCCAGTAGTCCTTGAGAATAGAAACTTGGAATCAAGGATTAAAGGCACTTTTGAAATCCCTGTTTCAGGATGGTGGTGCCCATGTCAGACTTCTAATTAATTTGGACTAACAGCTCAGATTTAAAGTTGTTCTCGAGTTAAAAGAGTGCAAAACTCTAACAGACTGAATTTGCCCCATAATACTGACCAGAAAAAAAAAAGTTTTCAGTTTAAGACTTTGATTCAAGAACATCTAAATTCTTTTGGTCCACAGCCAAAAACATAAATATGCAGAGACAGAGATGGAGAAGGAGACTTAAATATATCCATTTGGCTTGTATATTTACCAGGGAGAACAGATGTTGAGAATATGTTTTGTTCCAATAATTTCCAGAATCTCTTGATCTATGTGCAGAGGGGAAAAAAAAAACCTTTGGATTTCTGAAACTTGGGGGGAAAAAATTCAAAGAATTTCTATGTCACCTTAACTTGTCTTTCCAAGACCTTTGTTGGCAACTATCCACAATTCCCCTGACTTTTGACAGTGTTGTGACTTGCAAGTTTTTATTTTTAATACCCGAAAGGGATTTCTCCGACGTGTGAGGCATCAGTCTGATAAACTCAGCACCGGGAACAAGAGGTCTGCTTACCGTGAGCCCCAGAGACCTCTCACACATCAAAACACTCATGAATATGTAGACGATGGAGATGATTTTGAAATGATCTATTCTGGCCAAGATGTGGCATGTTCCCTTCTTTGGATTCATATTTACATTTTGCCAAAGGTCTGTAAAAAGGATTTTTGAATACATTCACATAAAGAGGAAAAACAAAGACTTAGAGAGATCTGGAGACAGAGGGAGACTATAAGGTAGGTATAAGAAGGAAGAAGGAAGGAGGGAGGGAGAGACAGAGATAGAGACAGAGAGAGGTTTCTCAAACTAGTCAACTAAGATGTGTGGACTTCAACTCCCTGCATAGACAAGTCCCTGCTGGGAACTGAAGTCTATATATCTTAAAGTTGACACGTTCAGGAAACCTTGATGTAAACTATGACACTGTGTGTCTTACACACATATGCTCTATCTATCTATATCTTCCTGTCTGTCTGTCTGTCTATTTATCTATACCTACCTACTGACCTACCTATTTAACATATCTCTATCCATCCACTCATCTATCACCTGTGTGTGTGTGTCAGTCTACATCCATCCATCCCATCCATCCTATCTATCTATCTATCTATCTATCTATCTATCTATCTATCTATCTATCTATCTATCTATCTATCTATCTATCATCTACTATCTATCATCTATCTATTTAATATATCTCTATCCATCCATTCATCACCTCTGTGTGTGTGTGTGTGTGTGTGTCAGTCTACATCCATCCATCCATCCATCCATCCATCCATCTATCCATCCATCCATCCATCCATCCATCCATCCATCCATCCATCTATCTAATATATCTCTATCCATCCATTCATCTATCACCTCTCTCCCTGTGTGTGTGTCAGTCTACTTCCATCCATCCCATCCCATCCATCCATCCATCCATCTATCTATCCATCTTCTAATCAGGGGTGGGATTCAAATTTTTTAACAACCAGTTCTGTGGGTATGGCTTAGTTGGTAGGTGTGGCTTGGTGGTCATGTGACTGGGTGGACATGGTTTGGTGGTCATGTTATTGTCTGGGTGTGGCCAACTCAATATCACTCACATCGAGGCATGCATCTCCTTGCCTAGCCTCCGGTGACTGTGGGGATGCTGCAACAGTCGTAACTGTGAAAAATGGTCATAAGTCACTTTTTTCAGTGCCATTGTAACTTTGAATGGTCACTCCACACAAGCAAAGTACCAGCAAAGGAGGCGGGGGGAAACTTCAGAGACGTTTCTGTGAGACAGGAAGTCTAGTCCTATCAAGAATGTAATAAGGGTTAACAGAGAGGCAGTTTCTGTAAGCAACACCTCAATGTTTCCTTCCTGCCTTCCTTACAGGATTAGGCCAGTAATTTCTTCTAAACAACCGGTTCTCTGAACTGCTTAGAATGTTAATAACCGGTTCTAGAGAATAGGTGCGAACTGGTAGAATCCCACCCCTGATACTAATGGCTTGCCTTATCAGTGTTGGTGACAATGTTCATGGTGATTAACTTATTAAACTATTGTTTACTGTTTGGTTGTGTGATATGTTTTGAATAAAGGTTTTATATATATATATATATATATATATATATATATATATATATATATATATATATATATTGTGTGTGTTTTCTGAGGTTCGGTATTTGTATGTGGATCTTTGGTTGTTCGGGTTTTCTCCGCGTAGATTCAAGTATCTAGGCAACATTTCGATGAAGTCTCATTCATCATCTTCAGGCTTCTGTCTTGGCTCTTGCTTCTCAGAGTGAAGCAAGAGTGAAGTGAAGCACTCTGAGAAGCAAGAGCCGAAGACAGAAGCCTGAAGATGATGAATGAGACTTCATCGAAGCGTGCCTAGATACTCAATCTTACGCGGAGAAAACCAACAACCAAAGATCCACATACAATACAGAGAACTCAGAAAATATATATATATATATATATATATATATATATATATATATATATATATATATATATATATATATATATATATATATATATGGATCTTTGGTTGTTCGGGTTTTCTCCGCGTAAGATTCAAAGTATCTAGGCAACGTTTGATGAAGTCTCATTCATCATCATCAGGCCTCTGTCTTTGGCTCTTGCTTTTCAGAGTGATGTGAGGTTGCAGCTGCTTTTTCTTTCTAACTGTCAGTGGGGGTGGGATTTGAATGGGTGGGGGCTTGGCTGTGTTCTGATTGGGTGGGGGTGTCTTCTCATTGGTGGGGGGCCTGGCTGTGTTTTGATTGGTTGGGGGGTTGGCCGTGTTCTGATTGGCTGGATTTCTTGCTGCCCGGCTTCGAGTTGACACCTCCCGCCTCCCAGCCATTTGGAAACCCGCCCTCATGAACAGACGAATACCTGCAACCTCACCACTGCCCACTCCAAACCCCTCCGAGCCATACATGAAGCAAGCCGACACCAACTATGGAGATGCAGCGCGACCTCGGAACTCGAAGCCGGGCAGCAAGAAATCCAGCCAATCAGAACACGGCCAACCCCCAACCAATCAAAACACAGCCAGGCCCCCACCAATGAGAAGACACCCCACCCAATCAGAACACAGCCAAGCCCCCACCCATTCAAATCCCACCCCCACTGACAGTTAGAAAGAAAAAAGCAGCTGCAACCTCACATCACTCTGAAAAGCAAGAGCCAAAGACAGAGGCCTGATGATGATGAATGAGACTTCATCGAAACGTTGCCTAGATACTTTGAATCTTACGGGGAGAAAACCGAACAACCAAAGATCCACATACAAATACCCATGAGAACCTCAGAAAACAAATATATATATATATATATATATATATATATATATATATATATATATATATATATCAGGTTACGCTGAACAGTGTCGTGTTTATGATGGAGATTGCTGGAAATGGAAATGGATAAACAGGACACAGATGTTATGCTACAATAACAGGGGGAGGGAAATACGTAGTTGGATAGATTGTGAACCCAGGAAAGGGGCAGAGACTGTATATTTGAACCTGTACATATACTCCAGCCTTCTTGAGAACCAGGTCTCCTGCCCGAGGGCAGAATTCCCTTTTGCAAAAGCTTCATAATAAAGCTTTTATATATTGTTCATGTGCCTCCAGTATTCAATTCTTTGGATACCTGAATGGTTGGTATTTACCACAGGTTATTTGTAGAATTAGTAATTGGTATTGTTTATTGCTTGATTGTTAGTCTAGCACTAATTTTGGTATTAATATCTCCTTATGAAGGTGTTGATTACTGGCTAGGAGAAGTTCTGGTCTTTTTGTTTCCTTGTTAGCATTTTGACAATCTCTTTTGAATGGCGTGTAGATGTTCTTTATCACTATGTGCCTATTGATGGCTAATTTGTCTGGGTAGCAGACTTTCAGGAATTCTTTGACAAATTTGGACTTAGAACGTTTTGGACCTATGAACCTTTGGCCTTCTAAGTATTTTCTTAGACAAATCTTTATTTCTGTCCACCACAAAAGGGGTCAAGTATTTTTGCTGAATTCTCCCTTTCGACTGACATATTTCAAGATGTTGTCATGGATAGCCTTCTGCCCACTTTTCACCAGAATCTTCTTCAGATGTGTTTTTGATAAATATAACCTTTCTAGTTTTCCACCTTGTCCGAACAGATGCTTTAATGCTTTAAAAAAAGCTTAACCTCTCAAGCCAATGTCAAGGGAAGGTTTCCTTTAATCTATACAAACATTGTAAGTGAGAAGACATGTTGAGATAAGAGAATCCGCCACAGAATTCCAGCCTTTGTAACGCATTTCCTCACTGCGCTGGGCCAATACTGATATCATATTGTAGAGAAATATCTAATCTGGGTTGGTCACCAAGACCAGAAGTTTAGTCTTCTGAGCTTTTGAACTTCTCTTTCACCAGAATGTGTGCTTTGGGCTATTCTGTGCATAGTATTTATGTGGTGTCTGGTTATGTGTGGCTTTTTAGTTGTTGATTGGGATGTTAATGTCCGGCTATTAAGTCATCAGCTGTTGTTTCTTTGTGCTGCCAATTAGAGAAATGTCTAATTGCTATTATGGGCCTGGAATGATGCACTGTGACAGTGGTTCCAGAAAATCATGAAATTCTTGTCTCCTGTTTTTGGCTTCTTATCAGCTACTTAAGAGTTGAAATTACAAATGTTAAGACATCCTGGTCAAGAGGGATCCATAATTTTCTGTTAGTGAGAATAATCAATCAATGGAACAAGTTGTGGGTCTCCCATTACTGGAGGCTTTCAAGAAGAGACTGGACAGCCCTTTTCTAAAATGGTATAGGGTCTCCTGCTTGAGCAAGGGGTTGGAGTAGAAGACCTCTAAGGTCCCTTCCAACTTATTATTCTGTTAACTTGAGATGGTTTGCAATGTTGACTCTGGGCAGCTTATAAAAATTGAAGTATAACGTGGACTTCCAGTTTGGGTTTCTTCAGTGATGGACCAAAATCTGTGATCGTGCACAGTTTCGATCTGTGCTCACCGCTGGAGTGCCCCAATCCTTTGGATTCAGGGATGAAACCACCCCGTAGAGGTGGTGAAGAGGGGGGAGATCGCTAGCTGAGTGGAGGGGAGCCGCATCTCTCCTCCTTGGCTGGTCTAAACTCCCTTTCCTGAAGGCGGCTGTAGCGGTGGTCAGAAATGGCCACCTCAAAGAAGAACCCGACTGGATAAGATTGTGCAGGAGGAAGACGAAGAGGAAAGCAGGACAGACTGGGCTAAACACAGAGAACATCTAAGCAAGGTACCCTGAATCTAAAAGTACCTAGATTTAAATTTAAAAGTTTAAAATTTAAAAGTACTAAATTTAAAAGTACTTTGAGGGATACTTCCGAAAGAAGATTTTTAAGTGGTGAAGGAGAGAGAAAAGGAGGTTAAAAATCCCTTTACCTTTATATTGACAATTACAAATGGTATGGAAAGAAATTTATGTTAATTCATTTTGACACTAATAGGCACCTTTAAGCTGAAATCTAAGTGTCAAAAGTAGAATAAAGAATTTTTTTTGGTCATTTTAAAGCCCTAAAAAGGAGAAGAGTGGAGGCAAAAGGGTGGGACTTGGAATAATGGAAAAATGGAGTGCCACCTGGAAAAACAAAGTTTGAAACTTTGAAAAGGCTCCCAAGCATACATTGTAACTGAAATCTTATTAAAAGATACAGTAACCCATGGAAAGGAAAAGTAAAGGAAAGAAACAAGAAGGAACAGTCTGGGATCATTTGGTGATTAAAAAAAAAAAGTTTTTGGCATTGTTTTCTTTTCTTTTTTTTACTTAAAGTCAATTGGGTGGTTGTTCAAAAATGTTTAAAATGGCATCAGTCCTGGAGGAATTGAAGATGAGTCTTAAAAAACAGAAATAAGATGCAGAAAGGGGAGGAAGATCCTTTGGCTTCATATTTGAATTTTTTGAAATGGAGATCCTGAACTATGAAAAGCAAAAGGAAAAGCTTCAAGAGCAAGAAGAAGGGCGGGACAAAGAAGAAGCCATTTTCAATGATCAAATAATACAAAGTGTGGTAAAAAGGGAGAAAAGGGGGAAAGGTGTTAAAAATTTGAGATCAAAGGGAGCAGCCAAAAAGAAAAATTGTCTGAAAAAGAAGTATAACAGCAAGGAGAAGCAGAAAAGAAAACTACAGAAGGGAAAATTAGAGAGAGAAAGGTATAAAAAAGGGGACGAGAAAAAGGGGGGAAAGATAGTAAGGGAAAGAACTTATGAGGGACAAAAACAGGAAATAAAGAAAAAAGGGAAACATACTAGGATTAAAGGTATTTGCTCAGCTAGAAAGCACAGAGATAATGGCTAAATTAAGTTAAAAGTGTGGATTCTGCAAAGGTACAAAAGATAGTGTTGTGACAGTAGAATATTGTAATGAGTTAGAAATGAAATAAGTAAATAACCTATGAGATAAAATTGTATTGTTATGTAATGGTATGTTTATTTATAATTAATGCAATAATAAAGAAGGGAGAGAAACACTGTACTTATTTCTAAAGATTGATAAAATATTGAAAAGAAATGTGAAAGATCTATAAGGAAATTTATACCAGTTACTAGAATGAATTTGAATAATTATTTTGCTTATTAATAGTATAAGGAAACTTATAGCAGTTACTAGAATGAATTTGAATAATTATTCTGCTTATTAATAGTAAATAATTTATAAGATAAAACTGTATGACTATCCTAGTGTACCATCTGTTTTTTTGTAGATTAGTACATCTAGGAATGGTAGTTGTTTGTTTGTTACAAAACCTAGCCAAATACCTAGCAAAGCAGCTATAACCCCATGCTGAAGCAGCAGCTTCACATGTACAAAACTCATACCACTTCTTGGAAATGATCAAAGATCTACACATGGAACAAGAAGATCTGCTTGTAAGTTTCAACATGGTTTCACTATTCACTCAAGTCCCGATAAAAGAAACTCTTGAAATCATCAAAAATAAATACCAACCACCCAAACACTTCATGGAACTAGCAGAACACTGCTTAACCAACACACATTTCATATACAAAGGACAAAGATACAAGCAAATTGAAGGAGTCCCGATGGGATCATCATTGTTACCCATCATTGCAAACCTGTTCATGGAAGAATTTGAATCCAGAGCCCTGGCCAATGCCACCCACAAACCCAAACTATGGTTAAGATACATAGATGACACATTTGTTATTTGGCCCCATGGAAAAGAAAACCTAAACAATTTCCTAACACACCTAAACAGCACACACCCCAAAATCAAATTCACCATGGAAAATGGAAACAAACAAACAACTACCATTCCTAGATGTACTAATCTACAAAAAAACAGATGGCACTCTAGGACAGTGGTCCCCAACCTTTTTTGTACCAGGGACCAGTTTCACACAGGAACACTTTTTCAAGGACCAGTTAGGGTTATTTATTTATTTATTTATTTGTTTGTTTATTCACTCTATTCCCTGGTGATTTCCCTAGTGTCAAACTTGTTGATGTGCTTTCAGAATTATGTATATATTTGCCAGAATTTGAACGCTCCTCAATTAATCTTTTTAACCTTTCGATTTAGACCACAAAGTTTCCTTAAATAATGAATTGTGCAGAGATGGACAGACTAACTTTAGAAATCAAAGATAAGGATGAGACAGAGTATTATGAAGTCTGGAGTAAAATGTATCAATGGCTTAGAGTCAAGGAAAAAAAAAAGAGTTCATGCTTTATAAGAATGAAAGTTAAAGTTTTGTAAACCAAAGTGAATGGAATACAATGGACAAATACGAAATGATACGAATGCATGAGTATAAAAGACGGTTGTAAATATGTATATAATTGTAGATAAATGTAAATAGAAATAATAAACAGCTAGCACTATACTAATAACATAAGGGAAAAAGGAAATTAACTGTTATGTGTATCTCTATAATATAGCATCTATGGCCAAAATGATGGCCAAGAAAGTCACACTGTGTTCAATTGTTTTTAATGTTTATTCAATAATAATAATAAGAAGAATTATGTATATATTCACCAGAATTTGAATTCTCCTCAATTAATCTTTATAACCTTTCGATTTAGACCACAAAGTTTCCTTAAAGAATGAATTGGTGGGATTACGTGATTTATGGAAGCTTTTCTCCAACTCTGTATTATTTTCCTTTGTAGAGAGTATTCATGTTGAAGTAATTCCCTATTAGGAGAATGAGCGCATACAGGGAGACGTATAGAGAGTAGTGTTTGAAGAATACACACACAGCATACAGATACACTGTACAGTAAATGTAGGGTTTTACTTTCAATAAAGGTTTAAGCAAAGTTCAAAATAAGCAATCCAAAGTCATTCACAGGTTAAATCAGTCAGTGATCAATCCAGGGATAATCCAGTAACAAAGTCCAGTGTCAAAAACAGTTCAGTATCAGACTTACATCAAATCCAGTAATATCAGTCAATTAGAAGAAATGGAGGAACAGCAATACTTTCCAACAGAAGGAAAAACAGAAACTCACTCACACTCTCTGAGACTAAGACTAAAACAAACCAGGTTTCTGGCTCCATCTTATGGCCGTTTGAGTCACCACACCCAATTGCAGTTTTTAGCATGCTCTTAAAGAGACAGTTTTAAAATGTCTATCCTGGTTTATATATTTCTAACCCAAATACCTGTTAGGCGACTCATATTCCTAACAATTCCCCCCCCACACACACACACACACTTTTCTCTTGTAGGCACTGGCCATAGTTTTATACATGTCTCACATTTCTGACTGAATTCTTCATATATTCTGCCATTCAGAATCAAGCAAGGTCAAGATTCTTAAAATCTTGTATGTCTGCAAAGAGAGACCATATTGTTCTTTAATAAAGTCAGATCAGAAGTGGCTCCTATCAACTGTGTCACCCAGTGGGCAAAATAAAATAAAATACAATTAAATAAAACCAAAAAAAAAAGTGTGAGACGTTAGAAGCCATCAAGGGAACATGCTCATAAAATGCCTTAAAATAAAATATATTGGTCTTCTTTCCCAAATTCATCCCTTCATTTCATTTCCGTTGTTCGCTGGCCGGTGTTTTGAAGATAGTATCTATTTAAAAAGCAGACATCAAATCCAAAATATAATTGAATGACTGGAAGTAGAGGATTTTTTATTATTATTATTACAAATCCTGAATGATTCAACTCCAACTGCCGGTACATCACGAATATGCATTCACTTTTCATTGAATTGAATGACATGTGGTTATTTAATTTTCTGCCAGCATGTTCTATAGAGACCATGGTTTTTTATTTCTTCTTCTCCAGTTATGCCTCTCTGCTATTGATGTTTTCCCAGAGAATGGTATGTGTGTGTCAAATTATTGCTATTGATCTGGGCTGGTTCCTTTATGTATCCTTGTTTTCATCGCATTAATAACTCATCTGATTATGGCAGCAAAAGGAACAAGGCAGGGTCCAAAACCGGAACAGAATTTTCCATTTCTCCTTGCTTTAGATATGTCATTACTTCGAGAATGATGATTATTACAGATGAAAGCGCCAAGCGATCCATCTTCTCAGTTCAGGAGTTTAATTCTATGTCTTTCTGTAAGGGAAGAAGTTGAAGTACCTCAGGGCAGAGTCAAAAGAGGGACAAGCCTAGACTCCCTATGTAGTCACAAGTGAGTGAAGTCCAGCTTCCCTTGAATTCTTTTGACACTTATCAACATTGATCCTTAGACTGAGTGGAAAACATTATTGAAGAAGGAACAATCTATTCTTCAAAGCACCTGAAGGCAGGACAAGACGCTAGAGATGGAAATTAATCAAGGAGAGACCCAACCTAGAATTAAAGAGAAATGTCCTGACAATTACAACAATTAATCAGTGTAACATCTTGCCTGCAGACATTGTGGTTACTTCAACACCAGAGGTTTAAATAAGAGATTGGATAACCATTTGTCTGAAATGGTATAGGGTTTCCTGCCTGAGCAGGGGGTTGGACTAGAACAGGGGTCCCCAAACACCGGGCCCCGGACCGGTCCTGATCCGTGGAACATTTTCTACTGGGCCACCGATTTGCTGGGTGCCACCATCTTGTTTTGATGAGAAAGTGCTTCCGGGTGAGCTTTTCCAGTTGGAAAGTGGCGTTTGAGTCCTGAAGGAATCCTCGTGCCTTAGTTTTATTAAAGGCGGGGGCGGCTTTGAACGAAACTAAGGCGCGAGGATTCTTTCAGCACCCAAGGCAAGGCAAGCCAAGAGACCATCCCAAAGCTGTCCTGAAGCCCATCGACAAAGGTACAAAGGAGGAGTTGAAGGTGGCAAGGAGAAGCGGGGGACGGCTGGCTGGCCGGTCACTCAGTTCACCTTGCCTTGTCATGTGTGCTGATGCGGGTACTGGGCTGCGGATCATTTTGTGATACCAGTAGCGGGCCTTGGCACAAAAAAGGTTGGGGGCCACTGGACTAGAAGACCTCCAAGGTCCCTTCCAACTTTCCTTAGATATTTTGATTCCCCAGCTATTTAAAAAATAAAAGTTGGAGATTCTTCCATCATTAGAGAAAGTTTTATATTGATAAGAAACATTAAATTGTATAGCAGCAGAAAGAGAGAGGGGGGAGAGAGAGGAAGAGGGAGAGAGGGAGGGAGAGGGGGAGAGGGGAGAGAGAGAGAGAGGAAGAAGGAGTGGGAGAAAGGGAACTGGACTTTCTTGGTATCTTTCTTTGAAAAAATTCACTTCTCATCCAAGAAACTTCTTCAGTTGGATGAGAAGCAAAACATTTTCAAAGGAAACAAACAAACAAACCAAGAAAGTCAGTTGCCTTTTGGAAAAGCACCATTGAGACAACCATGACCTGGAGGTCCCGAAAGTGCTTTTTTCAAAAGGCAACTGGACTTTCTGTGTTTTCCTTGAAGACATTTCCCTTCTCATTGGAGAAGCTTCTTCAGTTCTGACCGAATGATGGCAGATGGAAGGATTTATGTTCCTTGGAGTCATCTGGTCATTAGCGCTCTTTCTGAGAGTCCTTGAGGCCCCTTGGAGATTTATCTGTGTGCCCTCAGGCTCACCTGAATAGTGCAAATGGGTGTGGAGCCTTCTTGGAACTGCTGAAGTTGAATTGTCTTCAATGAAAAACAAAATCCAGTTGCCTTTGGAAAAAGCAGCTTTGGGACAACTGTGACCTGGATGACTTGAGAATCTCCACAGGTCAATAACATTGAAAGAGGACACATCAAAAAGTCTGAAGAACAAGAGCCATTAAAAATCCAAAGCAACAAAACAACATCTCTTTGACTGAAAGCATTTGAAAACTATTGACGAAACCAGGGAGAAAAATTGAAGGTCATTCACACTCTATGCTTCTTACTTTAAAATAATAACAATAATAACCAGAAGAACATGTTCTACTGGCTCTCCAACCATCTCAGTTGAAATAAATGCTTCAAGAGAGTGAAAGTTCAAAAGAAGTAGCAAGGTACCATATTAATCCTAACAGTAGGTCTTGCTAGCAGTTTGATTGGCCTTCCAAGGGGGTCTCTCAGCTTGAGGCTGGATCCCTTACTGGATTTCTGCTTTGGAAGTAAAAACCTTTGAAAGAAATGTGTAAATATTTCTAAAACCCCATGCAGCTGAAGCCCTGGAACACTTGAGCTATCAGCAGTGGTGGAGGGCTGCCTTGTATTTTCACAAGTACAAGACAGAAAATCCATGTAATTATCTCTGAAGCAGAAGATGCTATGAAGCTTAATAGAACAGCATGTGTAGAAAGTGCTCTGTCATTTCTCTGCCGACTAATTCCCTACCAGCACTACCACTATGTACTCATCTCCCCACACCAACATCAATACTGTTTCAGCTTAACCTCCAGAACTCTGTTCTAACTCCATTCAGTCTTCTTCTTCTTCTTCTTCTTCTTCTTCTTCTTCTTCTTCTTCTTCTTCTTCTTCTTCTTCTTCTTCTTCTTCTTCTTCTTCTTCTTCTTCTTCTTCTTCTTCTTCTTCTTCTTCTTCTTCTTCTTCTTCTTCTTCTTCTTCTTCTTCTTCTTCTTCTTCTCCTCCTCCTCCTCCTCCTCTTCCTCCTCCTCCTCCTCCTCCTAACCCCATGACCCACCTGTCTTATTCTTCTCCTCCTTCTCCTCCTTCTCCTCCTTCTCCTTCTCCTGCTTCTGCTTCTTCTGCTTCTTCTTTTCTTCCTCCTCCTCCTCTAACTCCATGACCCACCTGTCTTCTTCTTCTTCTTCTTCTTCTTCTTCTTCTTCTTCTTCTTCTTCTTCTTCTTCTTCTTCTTCTTCTTCTTCTTCTTCTTCTTCTTCTTCTTCTTCTTCTTCTTCTTCTTCTTCTTCTTCTTCTTCTTCTTCTTCTTCTTCTTCTTCTTCTTCTTCTTCTCCTCCTCCTCCTCCTCCTCCTCCTCCTCCTCTTCTTCCTCTTCCTCTTCCTCTCCTCCTCCTCCTCCTCCTCCTCCTCCTTCTTCTTCCTCCTCTCCTCCTCCTTTCTAAACTTTTGTCTCTTTTCTTTCATATGTCAATTTGCCATTTTGAAAGGATATTGAATTCTCTTTTAAGATTATCTCCTCCTCCTCCTCCTCCTCCTCCTCCTCCTCCTCCTCCTCCTCCTCCTCCTCCTCCTCCTCCTCCTCCTCCTCCTCCTCCTGAATCAATGCTACTCCAAGACTGATAGGAAGGTTTTTTTTTTTTTCAGTTATCTTCAATCCTCTACAGGAAATCCCTGACCTAAGACAACAACTGTGCCCCAAATTTCTGTTGCAAAGCAAGATAGTTGTCGAGTGAATTTTGTCCTATTTTACAACCTTCCTGGTCAGAATTGTTAAGTGAATCACTGCAGTTTTTCACGTAGTAACAAGGTTGTTTAGTGAATCTGGCTTCCCCATATGAAGAATGGTTACAGGAACTGGGCCTGGCTAGGGAAGAGAAGGACCAGGGGAGACAAGATAGCAGTGTTCCAATATCTCAGGGGCTGCCACAGAGAGGAGGAAGGGGTCAAGCTATTCTCTAAGGCACCCGAAGGCCAGACAAGGAATAATGGATGGAAACAGAACAAGGAGAGATTTTAAGTGGAAATAAGGAGAAACTTTCTGACAGTGAGAACAATCAACCAATGGAACAGAAGTTGCCTTCAGAAGTTGTAGAAGCTTCATCACTTGAGACTTTCAAGAAGAGATTGGACTGCCATTTGTCAGAAATGGTGTAGGGTCTCCTGCTTGGGCAGAGAGTTGGACTAGATGACCTACAAGGTCTCTTCCAGCTCTGATTATCTGTTATCTGTTATTTACTTTGCTTGTCAGAGGGTCTCAAAATTTGATGACATGACTCTAGGACACTACCATAGGGAGATCCTACCTAGAACTAAGGAGAATCTCCCTGACAGTGAGAACAATGAACCAGTGGATCTGCTTGCCTTCAGAAGTTTTGGGGTGCTGGAGATTTTAAAGAAGTGATTGGACAACGATTTTGTTCTGAAATTGTACAGAGTCACATACATAAACATGTGTAAGATTCCTTCCAATTTTGTTATTCTGATGTGGATCTCACCAGGGGTGGGCTGCTACTGATTCACCCCAGTTCGGGCGAACCCATAGCTAACTGGTCAATTTTATGGCTGGTTCGGTGAACTAGAGTCCATTTACGCTCACACCAACTGCTTCAGTGACTCCATCCAGCCACCTCCTTCTCTGTCATCCCCTTCTTCTTCTATTGCCCTCAATCGTTCCCAGCATTAGGCTCTTCTCCAGTGAGTCCTTCCTTCCTTCTCATGAGGTGGCCAAAGTATTTGAGTTTCCTCTTCAGGATCTGGCCTTCTAAAGAGCAGTCAGGGTTGGTCTCCTCTAGGACTGACCAGTTGGATCACCTTGCAGTCCAAGGGACTCGCAGGAGTTCTTCTCCAGCACCGTAGTTCAAAGGCCTCCATTCTTTGGCACTCAGCCTTCGATTTTCCAACTTTCACAGCCATACATTGCAACTGGGAAACCATAGCTTCCAATATACGCAAGTTGTCTTGAAACATTTATATTTACAATTTTGAAACATATTTTTTATAATATTTATAGATCTTAAGGTTCTTTTCATAAGTGCAATTCTTATATTTAGGAACGATACCATGATTAGGAGACCTAAATCAATGAAGACCTTCTTAAACGCTTAGGTAAAACTGCTGTTGCATTACTGTGCTTTTCATGATTTTGCACAATCTGGCTGTGCCATTATATTTGTTGCAACTTCTTCAACCTATTGACCAGTTGTTTGGAAGATTGAGACATGTCAAACATTCATTAGAGCCTGCTCATTATAGTAACTGAAACCTGCTAGAGGTGATACTTGCTAGATTGATTATCAATGAAAACAAAAGAAAAGAAAAAAAAGAAGCTTCAATTCCCCCAATATTAAAGGAAATAATTAATTGCCTGTGAAACCATGGTTGGAAATTATTTTAACATACACAGAGAGAGGGAGAGAGTTAAGAAGGAGAGAGAAACACACACACTTATTCAGAAATGCAGGCACAAACACATGTTAATATTTTATCTTTCCCATTAAAATTAATAATTTTACCAAGATGTCACTGGGAATTAAAAGTGTAAATATACACATGAGGGTAGAAAGATCCAATATGCTGTAATCCTTGGCAGATAATTCTTCATGCAAACTGTACCCTACTCACACACAATTCTTATTCAGCTGACATATTTTTTTTTTGTTTATTTCAAGTGACCAAACTTCCTTCCTTCCTCTCCCCGTCTTCTAATTTCTTCCTTCTTTCTTTCTTTCTTTCTTTCTTTCTTTCTTTCTTTCTTTCTTTCTTTCTTTCTTTCTTTCTTTCTTTCTTTCTTTCTTTCTTTCCTGCCACCCTGCCTGCCTCCTTCTCTCTCTCTCTCTCTCTCTCTCTTATACACACACACACACACACACACACACAAACACATACCTGCATCTCCTGTAAAGTCATGGAATCAATTATTAACCAATCCATTATCCTCCACTTAGAGACAAACAACCTACTCTCTAATAAACAATTTGGTTTCAGAAAAAAAAAAAACCTATCCTGTAATCTGCAACTCTTACACTGCAAAAACATATGGACTACACAACTCAATCAGGGCAAAACAATAGATGCAATCTACATAGACTTCTGTAAAGCCTTTCATTCAGTGGTATACGACAAACTACTCCTAAAACTAAAATCTTATGGTATCTCTGGATACCTGCATAACTGGATAGAAACATTCCTGTCAAACAGACAACAAATGGTCAAAATTGGGAGCGTCCTATCAAATTCTGTACTTGTCAACAGTGGTGTCCCCCAAGTGTTCTAGGACCAACTCTCTTCATACTCTGCATAAAAGACCTCTGTGATCATATTAAGAGCAACTGCATACTCTTCGCTGATGATGTAAAGCTATTCAACACCACAGACAATACTGCTACCCTTCAAAAAGACCTTGACTATGTATCAGAATGGTCAAACAAATGGCAACTTCAAATCTCAACAAATAAATGCTCTGTCTTACATATTGGCAAAAAAAATCAGAAAATAAAATACAAGCTGAATAGTCAAGACCTTGTTGAAGAACCAAACTCTGTCAAGGAGCTTGGAGTACTTATCTCTAATGAGCTAAGTGTTGGAGCCCATTGTAACTACATAGCCAAAAAGGCATTAAGAGTTGTTAACCTAATCTTACACAGCTTTTTCTCTGGTAATATCACACTACTAAGTAGAGCATACAAAACATTTGCTAGACCAATACTTGAATACAGCTCATCAGTCTGGAACCCACATTACATATCTGATATTAACACAGTTGAGAAAGTCCAGAAATATTTCACAAGAAGAGTTCTCCACTCCTCTACTCGTTGCAGAATACCTTATGCCACCAGACTTGAAATTCTAGACCTAGAAAACCTAGAACTATGCCACCTTCAGTCCAATCTAAGTATAGTATATAAAATCATACATTACAGTGTCCTAACTGTCAATGAATATTTCAGCTTCAACCATAACAAGACAAGAGCACACAATAGATACAAACTCAAGGTTAACCGCACCAAACCTGATTGCAGGAAATACGACTTCAGCCACAGAGTGTCAATGTCTGGAATCCTCTACCTGACTCTGTGGTTTCTTCCCCAAACCCCAAAAACTTTAACCTTAGACTGTCTATTATTGGCCTCACCCCTTTCCTAAGAGGTCTGTAGGGGGCGTGCATAAGCACACCAATGTGCCTACCATCTCTGTCCAATTGTTTCTTTTTATTTTTCTTATATGTATCAATTTCAGGTATTCATAACTATGTTTATACTTATACCTATTATCTTGTAAGTGATTGACAAATCAAATAAATAAATAAAATAAATATACACACACAGTATACACAGACACACTTGGTAACACGAGCAGATACAATTGACAGTTTTATATCAAATTGATATATGTGACATAGTCCATGCTTTGGGTCAAACCAATGGGCAGATTGGACTTTGCAGCCCAAACTTACATAAGTCTGTTGAGAAGTAAGTCCCACTGATGTCAATTTGTATACAAGCACACATTTTGCATTTTTGCTAGCTGTTTTGAGTAATGTGTTTGAACCCAGTGGCGGAGCATATAATTCAAACAAAAAGGAAATAGATTCAGGTCAAAAACAGCATCAAAACCTGGGAGAAAAGATTTGTAGTGCTGGATAGTATAAAAGTGCACACACACACACACACATATAATGTGTGTATACATACATACATACATATATATATGTATATGTATGTTTTCTTAAGTTTTTGTGGGTATTTATATGTATGGTATTCAGTTTTGTTCAGGTATTTTCCCACGTCATTATAGTTGTGCTTTTAAAGTTGTAGCAACGTTTTGGCAGAATCTCATCTGCCATCATCACGCTTCTGCATTGTGTTCACCAGACGAACACAAAAAAATTTCGTAGATTTTCACGGATACAGGTATGTAGGTCTAGGTCTATTCGGGTCTTTTCCCGTGAAAGATTAAGAGTATCTTGTTGATGTTTCAATGAGGTCCCACTCGCCATCCTCAGGCTGGTGCTTTCGGTTTCGTGCTTGCACTGCAAAAACTTAAGAATATATTTATATCTGTATCTGTATCTGTATCTGTATCTATATCTATATCTATATCTATATCTATATCTATATCTATATCTATATCTATATCTATATCTGTATCTATATCTATATCTATATCTATCTATCTATCTATCTATCTATCTATCTATCTATCTATCTATTCTTAAGTTTTCGCGGGTACTTACATATATGGTATTCAGCTTTGTTCGGGTATTTTCCCACATCATTGCAGTTGTGCTTTTAAAGTTGTAGCAACGTTTCAGCAGAATCTCATCTGCCATCATCAAGCTTCTGTATAGTGTCTGACTCACAGACGAACATATACAGTCTGACTCACAGATGAACACTATACAGAAGCCTGATTGATGGCAGATGAGATATATATATATATATTGTATTCAGCTTACACACACACACACACACACACACACACATACACACACACACACACACACACACACACACACACACACACATATAATATATATATATATATATATATATATATATATATATATATATATATATATATATACACACACACACACACATATGAGATAAATGCACATTTTATGCACTTCTATCTAATGCAGATGAATGCAGGAAGTGAACACTTTTGTTAATAAACAATGTAAGTTTGATACGAATAACTTGACATGTCCATCCTTACTTTTTGATTTATTTTTTTTAAAAAAAGGGAAAGAAAATGGGAGGAGAGATCAAATAGAGCTTTTGAGACAGAAGCTTGGAGGCAGCAAAATAGATTTCATATTTTCTTTATTGTTATTGTTGAGCGTAGAGACCTACGGCATCTCTATCCATAGAGCTTATGGCACTTTAGAGCAGGGGAAAATACAATCAATGGAGCCTGTCTTGAAATCTAAGCTTTCAGCCTGAAAATATATGCCCCACACATGTGTACACACACTGCACTTTATATGGGGGGGATTGTGCAAAAGCTGAACTGAGAAACAACACATTAAAGGGTACAAAAGTGTTAGTACCACTTTATGCTGCTCTGGTAAGATCACACTTGGAATAATGCACCAGGTTCTGGTCACCGTTATACCAAAAAAAATAAAAAATGATGTTGAGACTCTAGAAGGTACGCCGAGAAAAACAACAAAGATGGTTAAGAAGATGGAGACTTGATATTTTTGATGAACGGTTGCAGGAACTGAGTATGTCTAGTCTAATGAAGAGAAGAAGAATGATAGCAATCTTTGGATATTTGAGGGGCTGCCCCAAAGAAGAGGGAGTCAAGCCATTTTCCAAAGCACCTGAAGGCAGGAGAAGAAGCAACGGATGGAAACTCACCAATGAGAGAAGCAACCTAGAACCAAGGAGAAACTCCTTAACAGTGAGAACAATTCACCGGTGAAACAGCTTGCCTTCAGAAGTTGATGGTGCTCTAACATTGGAAGCTTTCAGGAAGAGATTGGACAGTGATTTTGTCAGGAATGGTCAAGGATCTCCTGCCTAAGCAAATATTTGAACAGAAGACCAGCACAATTCTAGGCTGCATAAACAGAAGGATAGAATCAAGATCAGGTGAAGCGTTAATATCACTTTACCAATTCTTGGTAAGGCCACACTTGGAATACTTCATCCAGTGTTGGTCATCATGATGTAAAAAAGATGTTGAGATTTTAGAAAGTGTGCAGAGAAAAGCAACAAAGAGGATTAGGGGACTGGAGGCTAAAACATACAAAGAACTGTTGCTGGAATTGGATATGTCACGTTTAATGAAAAAAAAGAGGTCTACTGGAGACCTGATAGCTGTGTTCCAATATCTCAGACACTACCACAAAGAAGAGGGAGTCAAGTTATTCTCCAAAGCACCTGAAGGCAGGACAAGAAGCAATGGGTGAAAACTCATCAAGGAGAGAAGCAACCTGGAATGAAGGAGAAACTTTCTAACAGTGAGGACAATCAAGCAGTGGAACAGCTTACCTCCAGAAGTTGTGTGTTCTCCATTACTGGAGGTTTTTAAGAAGAGGTTGGACAGCCACTTGTCTGAAATGGTTTAGGGTCTCCTGCTTGAGCAGGAGGCTGGACTAGAAGACCTCCAAGGTCCCTTTCAGCTCTATTCTGATTAGATTCTGATTGATTGAAGTTGAGAAATAGTGATCTAGGACAATTAGGACCCCAACTAAAACTAGAATAGCATCCAAGTCTTCTCGATTTTTGACCATAACTGTATAGGTAGTCCTAAACCTACAAAAATAATGAGGACCAGAATTTCCTGGTTGCCAAACATCAAATTTTGATCACATGACCTTTTGGATGCTATAACCATGGGAAATGCAAAATTCATTGCTCAAATAAGTCCTTTGCACACCAGAGTTTTTAGAACAACAGTCATTGACAGCAAGCATTTTTTCTTTGTATTAGATGTGCAGTTGAAATAAAAAATAATTAAAAAGGAGTAGCTGAAACAAGACTGAATCAGCCACCAATGTAAATAAAGGATAATTTTGATTATGCAGTTGGTTTCTTCACTACCACAAGAAACCAGAGACCCAAACAATGATATTTTTTTTTTAAAAAAAATCACAATAAACCTGTTGCACGCATAGTACAGTTCCTTTTAACACTCCATGGGATGGAGGGCTCTTATTAGTGTGATGTTAAATAGCTTGGAAAATTAATTTCCTTATAACAGAGATGTCTTAAAAACCTTGCTAGGCAGAAAATCAATTTATGTGACAGATGTAGTCTGTTATCGGGAGTTTCTTCAAGGGGAGAAAGCTGACTAGGAAAACTAACATGCGTAACATATACAGTTTAGATGTTTAATTTCCATTATTGAAGCTGGTGTGAATGGTGGCTTTGTGAATGGTGTTCAACATGACTTTCTGGGAATGTATTCTTGGGCTCTTTAGAACCTTAGGTTGTCTGAACATCTCGAGTTCAAAAGAACATCAACACATTAGAGTGGTCTAACCTGACACAATAATAGAGTTGAAAAGGACCGTGTAGATCTTCCAATCCAACCCCTTGCTCAAGCAGCTACCCAATCCAGACAAATGGTTGTCCGGTCTCTTCTTAAAAGTCTCCAGTGATGGATCACCCACAACTTCTGGAGGCAAGTCATTCCATTGACTGATTGTTCTCAATGTCAGGAAATTTCTCTTTAGTTCAAGGTTGCTTCTCTCCTTGATTAGTTTCCATCCATCGCTTCTTATCCTGCTCTCTTATGCTTTGGTGAATAAGTTGACCTCCCTCTGTTTTGTGGCAATCTCTAGAGACATTGGAAGACTGCTATCATATCGCCCCTAGTCCTTCTTTTTGTCAAAACTAGACATACAGAATTCCTGCAACCACTCTTTGTATGTTTTAGCCTCCAGTCCTCTAATCATCCTTGTTGCTCTTCTCTGCACTCTTTCCAGAGTCTCAACACCTTTTCTTATCATGCTGTGACCAAACCTGGACTGGGATATTCCAATTGTGGTCTTACCGAGGCCTTATAAAATTTACCATCGGTCTCCATCTGCCTCCTAGGGACCTTGCATCATCATGATGTTGGCCTCAAACTCCTGGTGATAAATATCAAGTCTGTTTGCAAACTAATAATAATAATTTACAGTTAATTCTGGATGTATTATTGTGTTTCTATTTTATGGAAGTTTTACTGCGTAGCGTGGGTGATTGCTACATGGCTATTTTTAACTGGGAAAGGACAGCTATGAATCTTGTAAATAAATAAAATACAGCTAGCCATGAACATAAATCTGGTAATTGAATTAAATAAATAAACAAATAATTTATTAGGAGGAGTGCAAGAGGGATAGATAGATAGATAGATAGATAGATAGATAGATAGATAGATAGATAGATAGATAGATAGATAGATAGATAGATAGACAGACAGACAGACAGACAGACAGACAGACAGACAGGATAGATAAATGATAGAGAGGGGGAGAGAGATATGATAGATAATACACACACACATATATATTAGAGATAGATAATAGATAGATAGATGATAGATAGATAGAGATAGATAGATGATAGATAGATAGAGATAGATAGATGATAGATAGATAGAGATAGATGATAGATAGATAGATAGATAGATAGATAGATGATAGATAGATAGATAGATAGATAGATAGATAGATAGATAGATAGATAGATAGATAGATAGATAGATAGATAGATGATAGGGAGAGAGAGAAAGATGATAGATAGATGATAGATGGGTAGATAGATAGATGATGATAGACAGATGATGAGAGAGGGAGAGAGAGAGATGGATAATAGGTAGGTAGGTAGAAGGAGAGAGAGAGAAAGAGAGAGATGATGGAGATAGATGATAGATAGGTAGATAGACAGACAGACAGATGATGATGATAGACAGGCATACAGATGATAGATAGATGATAGAAATAGATAGATAGATAGATAGATAGATAGATAGATAGATAGATAGATAGATAGATAGATAGATAGATAGATAGATAGATAGATCTGTGTGTGTGTTGTTAGTTTGAAATTGTTTTTTGCTTAAGAATCCCGTCCAGCCATTTGCCAGGATGGAAATGATATGTTAGAGAACCTGCGCTCATGCAACATGATAGAAACTAAAGTGCCTTGAAATTGGATTCATTTATAAGACTGGACACGATTAATATTGCTCCCTGCAGGATGGTAATTCATTTTTCTCTAGTTTGTATCTCTGGCAGGAAGAACTCAGGATCCCGGATGCTGAATGAAGTCCTAATTAAGTATGCATTAAAGAATACATATTTTCTCATTTATAGAGGGGGTATCCAGCATGTCTACAAAGAATTCAGGAGAAAAAAAGGGGGAGAGGAAAATATATATTTCTCATCTGATCCCCTGGCTTGAGCAGGACTCTCTTTCCAAGTCTTATTTAACAGGATGAGGAAAAAGCGGATTCGAATGAAATGTGGTAATGTATGCAATCATTTGCTTCGGCAAATAAGGGCTAATTCTTTATTTGAATCCAGGGTAGCGAAGTTGACACAGGCAAATGAATTGTTTGTGGGGGTGAGTAGGGTGAGAACTCATCCTCTTGGTCAAACGTTTGAGTTTTCTCAATGAATGAAAGATGCTGCCCCCTCACCCTAAAAGGCCAAGAAATCAGGGAAGGTTGCAGAGTCGAATTTGAATTTAAACTTAACTTGGCATTTGCATTTGCTTCAGAGTGGAGCATGCCTGACCTGCAATCCGCATAATAATAAAGATGACATCTTTCAAAAAGAGTTTGGGCAGCCAGCTTCCTGACTTCTTGCCTGCGCAAGGAGATTTGGACTGGAAGAATTCCAAGGTCGCTTCCAAAACTCTTGTTTTGTTCTGTTCTTTTCTAATAAAGGATTATTTTCTCCATGAAAACAGAATAGAATAGAACAGAACAGAACAGAACAGAACAGAATAGAATAGAATAGAATAGAATAGAGTAGGGTAGGGTAGGGTAGGGTAGGATAGGGTAGGGTAGGGTAGGGTAGGGTAGGGTAAGATAGGGAAGGGAAGGGAAAGGTAGGGTAGAAAAGAGAATACAATATATAGAATAGAGTAGAGTAGAGTAGAGTATAATAGAATAGAATAGAATAGAATAGAATAGAATAGAATAGAATAGAATAGAATAGAATAGAATAGAATAGAATAGGAATAGGAATAGGAATAGGAATAGTGGAATGGAATGGAATGAATGGAATAGACTAGAATAGAGCAGAACAGAACAGAATAGAATAGAGAATGGATGGAATGGATGGAAAGGAATGGAATGTTAAATTAATTCAGGCCTCAACTACTTTCTTGCCTTCTCCTCCCCTTCCGTTGCCTCCACTAACCTCCTTCCTTTCCTTTCTTCCTTTCCCTACCCTTCCTTTCCTTTCCTTTCCTTTCCTTTCCTTTCCTTTCCTTTCCTTTCCTTTCCTTTCCTTTCCTTTCCTTTCCTTTCCTTTCCTTCCCTTCCCTTCCCTTCCCTTTCCTTTCCTTTCCTTTTCTTTCCTCCCCTCCCCTCCCCTTCTCTTCCCTTCTTCATCCATTTATTTCCTTCCCTTCCTTTCCCTCCCTTTTCCTTCCCTTTGGTATGAGTATGAGTAAGGCTAAAGTGTAGGCATTCGTAATATTTTTGTTGCTATCAGTTGTACAATAACTCAAGAAAGGGAGCATTCTCTTCTGCCTTCACACCACTGTTGCCTACGCAGAAGTGGAAACAACTTCAGGTTGCTGTCAAAGTGCCCTCAAGGCTTTGGCGAAAGAAAACTGAATTGATGCTCAAAGGAGCCCTGAATGTTGTGGCCTAGTAGACATTGCTCTGCTTCTCCACAAGTCTCCTCAACTGATGAGACTCAGCATCATATCCCACATGGCTTTCCGGAGGCCACAAGCCACTTATTCCTGTCCCATCACTTTCTCTAATCCATTCTTCCACACGGATGGCTTCAATGAACTCCATTGGAGCCCTCTGTAGCTGGAGAAGAATGGCCCATTAGAAAACTGGGTTGTGTGTGTGCGCACAATAGATGACCTTAAAGCAAGAATGGCACTGAGAATGTTTCGCCCTTGATCCATTTCTTTTCAGGGTGGAAATGAAAAGGAAAAAAGAAAGTGTTTGGGGGAATGTAGCTATTCAGCATTTCTAACTAGTAGAGGTAAAAGAGGAAAAGAAGAAGAAGAAGAAGAAGAAGAAGAAGAAGAAGAAGAAGAAGAAGAAGAAGAAGAAGAAGAAGAAGAAGAAGAAGAAGAAGAAGAAGAAGAAGAAGAAGAAGAAGAAGAAGAAGAAGAAGAAGAAGAAGAAGAAGAAGAAGAAGAAGAAGAAGAAGAGATAGAAAAACACACCCTATTTCTTCTGAACCTGTATATAGAGGCGACGGCATGAATACCACTGAATAAAAATGAGGGCACACACACACACATACACACACAATGCAGGGACGGGAAGAGACATAGTGAAGTGTGGCAATAAAGGTGACACTCTCTTTCTTCTCACAAACCGGCATAGAACATCATCACAATGTGAGCTCCGTAATTAAAGCGAAGAGAGCAGTGACATTTGTATTGTGTGTATCCGCAAGGTACTGAATGAGATTCTCTCCGCAGCCCTTACAAAACCAGGTACATTCTCACCCCCACCCCACTCCACCCCCCAAAAAATGAAAAATTATTCATCTTTTGCAAGCAGGATCAACCTAGTTCGTGGAAACTCTTAATTGCGTGAGGGTTGGTGCCAAGGGGAAAAAAGTCTTTGTGTGTGTGTGTGCGCACGCATGCACACGCGTGTGTGTGAACATGCACAATGAGAATGGATTGTTAAAGCACAGAGTGGGGACTTTTCTCTCTCTCTTTTCATCCAGAAATACAGCTATTTTCACAGACGGGGACGGAAGGCGAGATGAAAACGGATTCCGAATTATTTTCAATCAATCCAAATGAAATAGATACCCTAGCTTCGATGTAATGAGAAAGCACTTCATGGAACCATCTTGATACGTTCGTGAGGCAATCACTTGGTAAACTCACAAAATGGCAGGCCCCAAGAATCAAGGATGCATGTAGCTCCTTTGGAGGGCTTTCATTTGTTGTTCTTCACCAACCGACAGAATCTTGCCAGACGAAAGCAACTCTTGCCTAACTAGAGGTATAGAATGCAAAATACAGAATAACAAGAGTTGGAAGGGATCTTGGAGGTCTCCTTATTGTTTATCAGAGCTCCCAGGTGAAGTTTGGACTGCTCTCGGATGGTGCAATGAAGAGGCTTGTGTTCTGAAAGGGTGTTGGGCGATTCCTATTGTGACTTTGCACTTGAGCTTCCTGTTCCTGTGCAATAACATGTATTCTATTGGCTGTTGTCAGATTCCTATGGCGTCATGCAGGGGTTATGTAGGGGTCATAACTGGCTCTATAGGCAAAAGAGAAAATGCAAATCCTAGGTGTTTGTCTAAGCTAGGTTTGGTTGAAATTCGGACTGCTAAAGGGGCTTGTGTTCTGAAAGAGAGTTGGGGAATTCCTATTGTGGTTTAATGATTTTCATCTTGTGTTGGATCTTGGCTGAGGGGCTGCTTCTAATCCTACCATTCTGCCTTTGTTTCAAAATCTCCTGTCTTGAATGGATTACCAAATCTGCATTTCTGAAAGATGGCCTCCTCAGTTTTTGCTTGGGGTCAGGGACATAGGAGCTGCTTCCTGCCTCAGAAAAAAATGCCTCTCCATTTCTCATTTAGGAAAATATAATATTCTGCCTTTTTAATATTTCTCAAAATATTTCATTTTGGGAGGAGTGGGGTGTGCTGACTTCCTACACTACAAATATCCAGTCAGAGTTTCCAGTTGTTTGCTAGACCATTTTCTAACTGTCTTCCATCCATTCTTGAAAGAGAAATCAATATCCTTTCCAAGTGGCAGATTAGCATATGAAAGAAAGAGATAAAGGTCTAGAGAGGAGGAGGAGAGAAGAAAAAGAAGGAAGGAAGGAAGGAAGGAAGGAAGGAAGGAAGGAAGGAAGGAAGGAAGGAAGGAAGGAAGGAAGGAAGGAAGGAAGGAAGGACAGAATTCTGGAGATTAAATAGAAACAGTATTGATGAAGAGGAGAAGAAGAAGGAGGAGGAGGGGGAGAAAAAGAGGAGAAGGAGGACAAAGAAGAAGGCGAAGGAGGATGAGGGGAAGGAGAAAAAGAAGAAGGGAGGGAGGGAGGGAGGGAGGGAGGGAGAAAGGAAGGAAGGAAGGAAGAACAGAATTCTGGAGGTTAAACTGAAACAGGAGTGATGAAGAGGAGGTGGAGGTAGAGGTGGAGCAGGAGGAGGAGGAGGAGGAGGAGGAGAAGGAAAAGAAGAGGAGGAGGAGGAGGAGGAGGAGGAGAAGAAGAAGAAGAAGAAGAAGAAGAAGAAGAAGAAGAAGAAGAAGAAGAAGAAGAAGAAGAAGAAGAAGAAGAAGAAGAAGAAGAAGAAGAAGAAGAAGAAGAACAACAACAACAACAACAACAACAACAACAACAACTTAATGGAGGAAGGAATTCTGGAGGTTAAGCTGAAACAGTATTGATGAAGATGATGATGATGAGGAGGAGGATAGGAAAATTTAAAGGCATTTGTAATAGGATGAATGAAAACCTAAGGGTAATTTTTTAAAAAAATAGCAATTGTGAATAGGCTGGCAGCAGAAAGTGACAAAGGGAAAATAAATAAATAAATGAACTGACAGATGCAGCTGTCTGGGCAAAGGGAAAATTTCTCGAATGCTAAGTTGGAGTTGAATTATTAGCTGTGCAGGTCTCCCTTTTCCTTCGCTGGAGTTATTGCCCTTATAAACACTGACTTTAAAATTAAATATTGGTAAATCTAATTGTCTCCTTTGAAGTGGAACCTCAACTTGCCGTATCTTGGAGCCAAAACAGAGAGGGAGGGAGGAAGAAAGAGAAAGAGAAGAGAAAGAAAAACAGCGACTATGAAATGAATCCTTAGCTTACCAAGGATACTTTTTTTTTTTTTTTACCCCCCTCTTTTCGGTAATCAGCATCTGAAATGTGGAAATAAATTGGGACGTAAAAATGTTTGCTTGGCGTATTTTTCCCCCTTTGGTGACTCGTATTTTTCAGCTTGGCAGGGGAACCCAAGTTGTGCCACGTTATGACTGAGGAGGCTTTTGTGTGTAAGATGTTACTCCTGCCTATCTCCAGGGGATTAATACAATTTAACATATATATTTACTGCTTAAGAAAAAAAAACAAAACCAATGCTCAAGGAGTGTGATATGCAATCAACATTCCGCTGGAATTTTAATTACTTTCGATGACACCAAGACTGAACTCCAAGCGAGGACAGACAGAGAGTTTCACGCCTCAAACATGTTATTAGTTTATCAAAATATAACGTACAGAAGTGCAAAAAAGTGTGTGTGTGTGTGTGTGTGTGTGTGTGTGTGTGTGTGTGTGTAAGCTCAGTGTTGTGGTCCGCCGGCAGCCTTCAGAGACGGCAGCAGAGTTGGACAGTGGGGAGGAATATGGGCCAATCCAGGAGTCTGGGGAGGATTCGGACGAGGGTCCCGTGTCTGATACAGAGATGGGCCAGGACCATCTGGGAGTGGGGTGCTGACTCCAGAGCCTCCAGAATCAGACAGCAGCGAGCCAAAGGAACAAGGGGAACCTGTTCCCAGTGCGTGCATGCACAGAGCTGCCAGAAGACAAGAACAGTTAAAACAAAAGGGGTGACTCGGGAGTAAGGCTTGGAGGTGGTTGGCCCCTCCCATAAGACATAAAGGAGGAGCAAAGGGACAGGAACCTGTGCAGAAAGCAACTTTTTTTCATACTGGTCTGTTTGAAACCTGAAGCTCTGTGTTGAATTTGTGCTCCGGTTGGCCTTGTATAACTAATTGGACATTTAGTCATTGGCAATATTTCAAAGAAGATAAAGGTGCGTGCTTATCAGACTTATCCTGAAGGACGTTGGCAGACTTCTACGGGACTATTATGAATTGTTTGAGACTCATTACGGGCTATGAATGACTAAAATTCACAGCTGTTGAAATAAAGGAAAAAAAAAAAGGATTTTGGGACTAACATGTGTTTGTTAGGGTCTCCATAAGCCTTGGTCAGAACACTCGACACCCATTTCTTCGCTATGAAACTTTGTGGTTAAGCTTAGGTTTTGGAGAGGAAAATAAGAGTTGGGGGATCAGTCTCTTCCTACCAGCATTCATCTGGCTAGTGTCCTGTTGGCATTCATCTGGCTAATGTCCTGTCAGTGTGTGAAAGAGCTAAAGGCAGTTTGGAAAGTGAAACAGTATTTACTGTGTAAACAAGGAGACAGTAAGGAGCCTAGGCATGGCTTAGCTCAACTGTTCTGTACTAAAGCTGGTTGCTGTTCTAAAACTGAAACTGAAACTCCTCTCCTCTGCTTGTGTTTTGCAGGTGGGGAGGGGGAGTAGAACTCCTTAGCATCAGAGCGTGTTAATAATAATAATATAGGAAATACTAATGCTCTGATGGTCATTTCGAAAAACCTTTTCTTAGGGAGCACCTAGAAGCCAAGAGGAACATATGTGCCAAATTTCAAGGTTTGTAGGATTTACAGTTCTGGAGATTATGTGATGATGCATGAGGGGTATTTCACTTTTATATATATAGATATACGGGTAGTCCTTATGCAACCACAATCAAGCCCTAAATTGATGTTGCTAAGTGGGACATTTGTTAAGTGAGCATAACATTATCGAGTCTCCTATTTTGGCAGGGGGTGGAACTAGAAGACCTCCAAGTTCCAACTTTGTTATTTTGTTACATGTTAAATGTAAGATACAAAAAAAATTCACCGATGTACAAAACAATATAACAATCTTCAGGTAGCCCTCAAGTTACGACCACTAGGGAGCCCAAAAAATTATGTTGCTAATTGAACCATTTCTTTAAGTGAGCTCACCCCATTTTATGACTTTTCGAGCCACAGCTGTTTAAGTGGTTAAGTTAGTAAACTGGTTGTTAAGTGAATCAGGTCGCAAAAGCGGAACATGTGATCCTGGGACACTGAGATCATCATAAATTTGAGTCGGTTGCCAAATGCCTGAATTTTGATCATGTGATCCTACAACAGTCTTTAAGTGTGGAAAAAAAAAGTCATTAAGCCATTCTTTTCAGTGTTGTTGTAAGTTAGAATAGTCATGAAGTGAACTGTTGTAAGTTGAGGACTATTTGTAAATAAGGGGAAAATACAGGATGAAAAGGGGAAGAGAAGAAAGAAAGCATTGACTTCTGACTACTTCTGGTGCAGTTGTTCTGACCCAAACCCTTTTCCAAGAAGACAAACAATAACTAAAGGGAACAGAAACCTGTTAATGATTCTTACGAATCCCTGGTTAAAAGGCGGCTGCAAACTAATTAACTCTGATAAACATGAGCCTTACCAAAACTGCGAGGCTGCCAAGAATAACAGATAAGGTTACCTAGAAATATTTTACAACACAAGAGTCTTCAAATACCAACTAAGATACTGCAATGTCCATGAGGCTGGACTTTCAAAATGTCTTTGCTTCCTGCAAAGAATGTTCACTTCACAGCTGGCTTTTATCTTCTTGAAGGAGGGGCCATTACCTTGCAGCCTTACTCCCGAGTCGCCCGTGCTGCTGCAGCTGCTCTTTCCTGTGAGCAATCCTGTGCGCACGTGCACTTGGCACAGGCTCCTCAGGAACCTCCTCATCGTTGCTGCCAGCCCCCACAATCCCTGAAGGCAGCAGTCCACTCCCTAATGATCCTGGCCCCTCATCTGAGTCCTCGCTCTCTTTAGCAATCCGCACCTGCTTTCGACTAACCACAACAGCAGTAGAATAAAATAATAGCATAAAACCTTAACTTTTTACTTTTATATAATCATATATTCTGGTCAAGTCAAGTCAAAAACTGCAAAGAAGAGCAACTAAGATGATTAAAGGCCTGGAAACAAAAGCCTATGAAGAACAATGTCCGGATTTGGGTATGTCCAGTCTAGAGAAGAAGAAAAAGAACTAGGGGTGACGTGGTAACTGCCTTCCAGTACTTGAGGGGCTGCCACAAAGAAGAGAAAGTCAACTTATTCTCCAAAGCATGAGAAGGCAGGAAAAAGAAACAATGGATGGAAACCCATCAAGGAGAGAAGCAACCTGGAAGTAAGGAGAAACTTCCTAACAGTGAGGACAATTAACCAGTGGAACAGCTTGCCACCAGAAGTTGTGGGTGCTTCATCACAGGAAGATTTTAAGAAGTGACTGGACAGTCATTTGTCTGAAATGATAAAGGATCTCCTGCTTGAGCAGGTGAGTTGGACTAGAACAGTGGCCCCCAACCTCTTTCGAATCAGGGACCGGTTTCACAATTATTTATTCTTCCACAGACCGGTACCTGAGTAATGTGAGACTCCACCGCCATTGGGACAGCTCTTCGTTCAAAGCCGCCCCTGCTTCGATGAAACTAAAGTGTGAGCACCCAAACTCCACTTTCCAACTGAAAAACCAGAAGCAACCGAAAACCCGGAAGCGCTGTTGAAACAAGATGGCGGCGCCCAAGCTTTGCGGTCTGGTAAAAAATGATCCACGGACCGGTACCGGTCCAGGGACCGGTGGTTGGGGACCCCTGGACTAGAAGACCTCCAAGGTCTCTTCCAGCTTCTATTCTGATTCCGATTACCCTCCCTCTCTTTTCAGAAGGGGCTGCTAGGAGGAGAAGGTATTACAAGACTGACTGGGAAACTGTCACAGAACATTGCAAATTAAGATCACGTGATCACAGCAGCAGCGCTATGGCAGCAAGTACTACTGAAGGAACCTTTCAATCCCTTAGGAGTGGTGCATTCCAGATTTTGGATACATTCCGCAGGTTAGGTCATTTGAAGTGCCTTGATTTAAAACTTAGAATGCACCACTTCACACAATTAAAAGTCATGATAACGATCGCTTTAGTAGGACTTAGGTGGAGTTCAACTCCCAAAACTCCACTGCCAGTATGCTGGTTGGGGAATTCTGAGAATTGGAGTCCACACGTCTGAAATTTACAGAGGTTGAGAAACACTAGCCTAATTAATCAAGCAGTGAAAAAAAATTGCTCCAAATGCACCCGCAAATTTTAATGAACTGCATGAAAAGCAACTATTCATTAATTCCTGGGAGTAACCTGAACCCGGAGTACTCTTTAGCAAGAATAGAATAGAATAGAATAGAATAGAATGGAATAGAATAGAATGGAATGGAATGGAATGGAATGGAATGGAATGGAAGGGAAGGGAAGGGAAGGGAGCTAGAAGGGACCTTGGAGGTCTTCTAGTCCAGCCCCTTGCTCAAGCAGGAGAAGCTATACCATTTCAGACAGGTGGCTGTCCAGTCTCTTGTTAAAAACCTCCACTGATGGAGCACCCACAATTTCTGCAGGCAAGCTGTTCCACCAGTTAACTGTTAACAACATAGAAGTTGTTTTCTCTAGGACCCTTGCTTTGAATCCCAAATGCTAGATTTCCTAGTGGTCTCCTTTTCAAATTCTAACCTGATTCTTCGTGGCAGATGGATGTCTCCTCTTCAACGTAGTCTTCAAAACATTGTTCAGAATCTAGCACCCCACTGACTTTGAAAGTAACCATGCATCTGAATAGAATAGAATAACGAAGTTGGAAGGGACCTTGGAGGTCTTCTAGTCCAACCCCCTGCTCAGGCAGGAAGCCCTATTCCACTGGTTATCCAATCTCTTCTTAAAAACTTCCAGTGTTGGCTCATTCACAACTTCTCGATGCGAGTTGTTCCACCGATTAATTGTCTTCACTGTCAGGAAATTTCTCCTTAGTTCTCTTAGTTGCTTCTCTCCTTGATTAGTTTCCACCCGTTGCTTCTTGTCCTAACTTCAGGTGCTTTGTATTATAGCTCGACTCCCTCATCTTTGTGGCAACTCCTGAGATACTAGAACATCGCAATCATGTCTCCCCTAGCCCTTATTTTCATTAAACTAGACATAGTCAATTCCAACAACCGTTCTTCATATGTTTTAGCCTCCGGTCCTCCAATCATCTTCGTCGCTCTTTTCTGCGCTCTTTCTAGAGTCTCAACATCTTTTTTACACTGCGGTGACCAAAACTGGATGCAGTATCCCAAGTGTGGTTTAAAATCACAGTTCAAGCAAGGCTTAAAATGATTTACATCGGAGGGAACCGACATCTTCATGTGTGGCACGAGACATAAAGTCAGGAACAGCTGTTGTAAGCATCTATTTCCTCTGCCAGTGATGGCAGAGATGTTTGGCGAAAGCATGCAATCAAACTGACATTATCAATAATAGCAGTTTAATTGAAATGACCAATGCTGATGGGAACTGATCTTTTCCTTTATTTTATATGCCCTCAATGACTTCCCCCACGCCCACCCCTTTTTTTCCCCAAAAGGGATACAGCCAGCCTGCATTAAGAGCCCGCCATAAATTTAACATGGGATTCCGAAGTGTTTCTGAAGTCCGTAGTAAATTTGAGGCCATGGATCGGGGGAACCCAGGGGAAAAAAAAACCTGTTACTTTAGCTCCTTCTCGAAGCATAAAATTCAGCAAAAATTCAATAGCGCTGTCAAAACGCCAAAGAGGCAGGTCGATACGTTGAACAGGAAGTAGTGACACACCAAGGAGTAGAAGGGAGTGAAAGGAGGACAGATCGTAGCTCAAGGAGACCCAGAACCCACCTTCAATGATTTGTTACATTTACTTTTCCCTGGTTCAGGTAAATGTCTTGCAATGGACAGAGAATAATCACGTGTTGCAGTTAGATGAATGAGGTGATAGCCGGAGGGCTATGATAAAGGGGCTGTATACTTAGTTTTGTATGCATTGGCAGCAGCGAGGATTGTATTTACACAATACTGGAAAAATGAGAACACTCCATCAGATGAGGATGTAACTTGGAGAATAGAATAGAATAGAATAGAATAGAATAGAATAGAATAGAATAGAATAGAATAGAATAGAATAGAATAGAATAGGTCACTAACCAACTTGCAAGACTCTGTGTGTTGTGTTGTGATGGTATGAATAGAATAGAATGGGTTGGGATGGGATGGCATAGGATGGGGTGGGGTGGAATAGAGAGTAGAGTAGAGTAGAGTAGAGTAGAGTAGAGTAGAGTAGAGTGGAATAGAATAGAATAGAATAGAATAGAATAGAATAGAATAGGTCACTAACCAACTTGCAAGAATCTTGTGTGTTGTGTTGTGATGGTATGAATAGAATAGAATGGGTTGGGATGGAATGGGATAGGATGGGGTGGGGTGGAATAGAGTAGAGTAGAGTAGAGTAGAGTAGAGTAGAGTAGAGTAGAGTAGAGTAGAGTAGAGTAGAGTGGAATAGAATAGAATAGAATAGAATAGAATAGAATAGAATAGAATAGAATAGAATAGAATAGAATAGGTCACTAACCAACTTGCAAGAATCTTGTGTGTTGTGTTGTGATGGTATGAATAGAATAGAATGGGTTGGGATGGGATGGGATAGGATGGGGTGGGGTGGAATATAGTAGAGTAGAGTAGAGTAGAGTAGAGTAGAGTAGAGTAGAGTAGAGTAGAATTCTTTTATTGGCCAAGTGTGATTGGGCACACTTGGTGCAAATGCACTCAGTGTACATAAAAGAAAAGATACATCCATCAACAGTCAAGAACCATAAGGCACAACACTTAATAATAGTCATAGGGTACAATAAGTAATCAAATCATACTGGATTGTGCAGAGATGGATAGACTGACATTAAAAATAATGGACAAAAAGATACAGAATATACAGAGTTGCATGGCTTATGCGGGAGGGAAGGGCCCTGATTCCCTTCATTAGGTGCAGCTGGGAACAGAGTGTTTAAAAAGGGAAGCTGCACACAGCAAGCTGTTGGGAACAAATTGTGAATTTATCTGGTATCGTCATGGCTTATCTGTGTTCCTGGCATCTTCCCAACTGTGTGAGTTTTGCCATGTTTTCAAGTCTGAAATTCCTTCTCCTGCCCTGTCAGTTAGAATTAGAATTCTTTTCTTGGCCAAGTGTGATTGGACACACAAGGAATTTGTCTTGGTGCAAATGCTCTCAGCGTACATAAAAGAAAAGATACATTCATCAAGAGTCAAGAATCATCAGGTACAACACTTAATGATAGTCATAGGGTACAATAAGCAATTGAATCATACTGGACTGTGCTGAGATGGATAGACTGACGTTAAAAATAAAGGACAAAGAAGACACAGAATATTACTCAACATGGGACAGATTTCATGAGGGGTTAGAGATAAGAACAGGGGTGGGCTGCTAGGGGTTCATAGGGGTTCAGGGGTGCCCTTAGCTAAGATTCTGTGCAGTTTGGAGAACCCCCAAATCCCAGTCCCCGCCCACCCCGCCCCTCCCCTCCCAGGAGCCCCCACATGGCCCGTTTTGGATGTAGGTAAGTGCAGGGGGTGCGCAGAGGCTCAGTGAGGGTGAAAAATGGGCCTCTGAGAACTTTCAGAGGGTCTCTGGAGCCTGGAGAGTTTCCCAGGGACTAGAAATCACAGACTCCTGTTAATTGGCCCAAAATCACCCAGGGACTACAACTCACAGTCTCCTGGTGATTTCTCTTACATTTTGCTGTCTCTCAGTATCATCTACTACCCAGACATTTTGTTTTAACTTTCATAGTGCAAACAATTTTTTTTTTTTTAAATCTGCTTAGGACACTTGGTTGCAACAAACGTCCTCAAGCCATGCGAGGCCCAGGAGAAATATCTTCTCTTTCTGACACACGTTCTATGAAAAAGCATCCCATCCCCACAACCCTGTTAGCTTTTTATAATGGTGCTCAAACCCTGATTGTTTCTTCAAGCTTGTGGGGTAAGGAGCTAGCAAACCCCATCTGTTACTTGGTCTATTGCTAGTGCGTTTATTGCCCGTTACAACCTCTGGCACATAATATATCGATTGTTGCTGAATTTCTGTTTTAATTACGTTGAGTTGTTTTGATGTTTCTCGATTTTATATTCATTGTCAACTGCCCAGAGTCAGAATAATGAGTTGGGCAGGCATATAAATTATTTAAATAAACATACAAACAAGGAAATAACTACATAATTTTGTGGGGGATGAGCGTGGGGGTGAGAGGGATGACAGAGTGTGTGTGGGAGTATTTATGGACTTGGTATAAGGAGTCGCTAAACTTTGAAAGGAGGTATAACCAACTCAATAAATTAGAATATGATGTTCTAGGTCTAATGGTCTTCAAATGTGGCAAGTTTAAGACTTGTGGACTTCAACTTCCAGAATTCTTGAGCTAACATAACTACAGGAGGAATTGTGGGAATTGAAGTCCACAAGTCTTAAACTTATCAAGTTTGAAGACCCCTGGTCTAGGGAAACACTGAAGTTTTGGGGAGAAGCCAATATCAAATCTAAAACATAAGAATGGTTGCAGGCCTTGGGTTTGGCTAGTCTAGAGAACAGAAGGACTAGGGGGTGACATGACAGCAATACTCTAGTATTTGAGGGGCTGCCACAGAGAAGAGGGGGTCAAATTATTCTCCAAAGCCCCTGAAGGCAGGACAAGATGCAATGGATGGAAACTAATGAAGGAGAGAAGCAACCTGGAACTTAGGAGAAACTTCCTGACAGTGAGAACAATTAACCAGTGGAGCAGCTTGCCACAAGAAGTTGTTGATACTCCAACACTGGAGGTTTTTAAGAAGAGCCTCGAGATACAGTTGTCTGAAATGGTATAGGGTCTCCTGTTTGGGGTGGGGGGAGTGATTAGAAGACCTCCAAGGTTCTTTCCAGCTCGATTCTGATTCTGACTGAATGGTGAAGGACAGGAGAATTTAATATTCCTTGAAATCCTCTGGTCACTTGCACTCTTTCTGAGAGTTGTTGAGACCACTTGGAGTTTTACCGGTGCCCTCAGGGCCACTTGGGTATTGTGGATGACTGCAAGGAACATAAATCCTTCCAACTCTCCACCATCCAGTCAGAAATGAAGAAGCTTCTTGGATGAGAAGCGAAACGTCTTCAAAGTCAAACAAATGAAGTCCAGTTGGCTTTTGAATAAATTTGGATGACTGAAAAGATAGATAGATAGATAGATAGATAGATAGATAGATAGATAGATAGATAGATATATAGATGGATGTGGTTGGATGGATGGATGGATGAATGGATGGAAGACAGAAAGACAGACAGACAGACAGATGGATAGATAGATGGATAGAGATAGATGATATATAGACAGATTTATTTATTTATTTATTTATTTGCCAGTTGCTTACAAGATAATAGGTATAAGTAAAAACATAGTTATGAATACATGGATCCATACAAGAAAAATAAAAGAAACAATAGGACAGAGATGGTAGGCACGTTGGTGCGCTTATGCATGCCCCCTACAGACCTTTAGAAAAGGGGTGAGGTCAATAGTAGACAGTCTAAGGTTAAAGTTTTTGGGGTTTGGGGAAGAAACCACAGAGTCAGGGAGAGTATTCCAGATGTTGACCACTCTGTTGCTGAAGTCGTATTTCCTGCAATCAAGTTTGATGTGGATTACCTTGAGTTTGTATCTATTGTTTGCTCTTGTGTTGTTATGGTTGAAGCTGAAGTATTCATTGACACATAGGACATTGCAATGTATGATTTTATATACCAAGATCAGACTGAAGGCGGCGTAATTCTAGGTTTTCTAGGTCTAGAATTTCGAGTCCGGTGGCATAAGGTATTCTACAATGAGTAGAGGAGTGGAGAACTCTTCTTGTGAAATATTTCTGGACTTTCTCAACCGTGTTAATATCAGATAGATAAACAAACAAACACATGCATACATATGTGTATAAATAAACAAGCAAGCAAGCAAACAAATAAATACTCACCCTGTCTCAATTTGCACTATGCTTGACTTGTTTTTTTGCTTTGTTTTATTTTCCTGGTGGGCACCTCAAGCAACGGTTCCAGCACACCGCTTCCACATAAGAAACAAATTTATTTCCTCATGAAATGATGGCCTTCCTTTATTGGCAACAGCTCGTCCTTTTAATTTTACAGCTGGTTTACCAGTTATTATCTCTGTTTTCCCGTTCATGAGGAAACACACGCACGCACACAAACACACACAGAGGAAGATGACCGTTTCAGGATGCTTACTATCTCCTCTGAGAATTAGCAACTCTTTCAAATTGATGGAAGAGGGGAGAAATGCCTTTTGGTGGATTGTCTCAGGCAGATTTAGAAAGATCACCTGCCCAGGTCTACCTTTGAGACTTGCTATCATTTTTGTCACATATTCAGGACAGGAGCCTACAAAATATTTCTTCCTGACCTTGCAGTTTGGCTGTGACAAATTCTCCCTCCCTCCCATTTTTTCCTTCCTTCCTTCCTTCCTTCCTTCCTTCCTTCCTTCCCCTTCCTTCCTCCTTCCTTCCTTCCTTCCTTTCCTCTTCCTTCCTTCCTTCCTTCCTTCCTTCCTTTCTTTCCTTTTCTTCCTTCCTCCTTCCTTCCTTTCTTCCTTTTTCCTTTTTCCTTCTTTTTCTTTTCCTTTTCTTTCTTCCTTACCCTCCCTCTTCCCTTTCTCACTCCCTTCCTCACTCCCATTTTACCTTCCTTCCTTCCCCTTTTTCCTTTCCTTCCTTCATTCTTTCCTTTCTTCCTTCCCCTTTCCATTTTCCTTCCTTCCCCCTCCTCTCTTCTTCACTCCCTCACTCCCATTTGACTTCCCTCCCTCCCACCCACCCTCCTCCCTCCTTCTCCCTCTCCCTCTCCTTCCCTTTCCCTTTCTCTCTCTCTCTCTCTTTCTCTCTGTATGTGTCTCCCTTTTCCAAAAGATATTAAAACATAACAAAACACATTTCCTCTTTTGCATATGAAGGGATGGAGATTTGAAAAAGCCAAGAACAGATCTTTTTCTTGGTGTTAGAAGCAGCTCAGGATCCCCTACCTGTATTATAGGATGCAAATATATAAAAAGTTTCACTACAACAAAGCAAAGGGGAAGTCACTTTTGTCCTTGTCCAAAAAACTTTCCTCTTGTATTTTCTTTGATGTCTTAACTAAAAAAGGGAATGCAACATGGGTCTTGGGGCTCTCCCTTTTCACAGGGAGACTCCATTTTATTAGAGTAATAAATTGCTTTTAAATGATTTTCCAACTTATTGGGAAAGGTAAACTGAGGCAGGACCTAGGGACAGATTTGCCTGTCAAGACAGTAAGAAGAAAAGCCAAGAGACCAATTTGATTTAAAAAAAACCCCACACATTTTAGTTGGTGACAGAGCATCTCCTTTCAAAATATCCAAGGGAGTGGAGTGTCTTGCCTCAACTTGGTGTGACACCAAAGAAGAAGTACTTCTCATCCAATTGCCAACAGCTGACTCTTCAACATTGGGATGGAAATAATGTCTTGATGAGTTTTGACTCGGGGAAATTCAGTCTGGACTTTTTGGACATCTGATCCATGAATATTTGAGCAATGCCTTAAGGTCATGAGATAACTGCCTGGGTTCTGCAACTGAGAGAGAAGTCAAAATTTCTCAGAAGACACTTTTTCTTTCCTTGAGAAAATATATGGGATTTCTCTCTCTCTGGCTCTCTTCCTCCTTCTCTCTCTCTCTCCCCTTCTCTTATCTCTCTCTCTCACTCTCTCATCCCCCTCTATCTCTTCCTCTCTCTGTCTGTCTCTCCTTTACCTTCCTGCCTCCATCTCTCTCTATTCTCTGTCTCTCCCCTCTCTTCTCTCCCTCTCTTCCCCTCTCTCCCCTCTCTCTTTTTCCTTTCTTCTCTCCCTCTTCATCCCACCTCTCCCCTCTCTCCTTTCCTCTTTCTCTCTGCCTCTCCTCTCTCCTCTCCCTCCCTGCCTCCATCTCTCTCTATTCTCTGTCTCTCCCCCTCTCTTCTCTTCCTCTCTCCCCCTCTCTCCCTTTCTTCTCTTCCTCTATTTTCTACAGGCCTTGAGAGAGAGGGAGAAGGTAGGAGGCAATGGGGTTTCCTCTCCAATTAGATACTGGTGGTTTGTCATGTCCTCCTACAGACAGATGAGAATATCTGTAGCTCATGGTTGAATGATGGAGTCCATGGTGCTTTCTGAGCTTGGTTGTTTCGTTTCCCCAAAGTAAGGACATCAGTAGTAGAAGTGGTCTTTGTGGGGTGGGGAGGAGGATCGTCAGGTCCTTGGTACTCTCAGAGCCTGGTTGTTTTCTTACAGATAACAATAGCAATAGCACTTAGACTTATATACAACTTTACAGCCCTCTCTAAGCGGTTTACAGAATCAGCCTACAATCTGGGTCCTCATTTTACCGACCTCAGAAGGATGGAAGGCGGAGTCATCCCTGAGCTGGTGGGACTTGAACTGCCAAACTACCAAATAATCAGCAGAAGTAGCCTGCAGTACTGCACTCTAACCACTGTGCCACCACAGCTCTTATTTCATTACCCAACTAGGTAACAGCATCAGGTCTAGCAAAGAGTGAGGTTACGTCTCTAATTAGAGAAGAGGTGGTTTGCCATGTCATCCTATCAACGGAAGATAATATTTGTAGCTCATGGTTGAATTGTAGGGTCCTTGGTGCTCTCTGAGCTTGGTTGTTTGCTTTCAGATGTTTCATTACCCAACTAGGTAACATCATCAGTGCTCGGGAGGGTTGTTTCTTCTCTGATTAGGTACAGGTAGTTTCCCATGTCATCCTTCTAATTGAAGAGAATATCTGTAGCTCAGAGTTGAACTGTGGAGTCCGTGGTGCTCTCTGAGCTTGGTTGTTTGCTTGAAGATGTTTCATTACCCAGCTGGAGAATATCAGGGCCACCTTCACTGGCACTAATGAAATTTCCTGGTTGGGTCAAAAAACATCTACAAACAAACAACCAAGCTCAGAGAGCACCAAAGACTCCACAGATACTGTTTATGTTTACTACAGACAATTTAATGTTTATTATTTACCATGGACATGTTAATGGTTTGCATTTATTGCAGATGTTTTATTGTTACTTGTACTGGGGGACATTTTAATTACTGTAAGCCATGATGAGTCCAATAAAGTGGGTGGCATATACGTTTGATAAATAAATGCAGGCATAAATAACTATTACATAGCAAAGAAATTGCAAGTGAAATAGACTGGGATGTAAGGAATGACCAAATTTCCTCCTTCAACTGGAACTTCATAGGCCATTGCCAGATTTTTTTTTATTATTATTTCATGATTGACCAGAATTCACTGAAAATTGTCTTTCTATCCATCCATCTGTCCATTATCTATCTATCTATCTATCTATCTATCTATCTATCTATCTATCTATCTAATACTTACCTATGGTATCTATCACCTATTTTCCATATGTCTGTCTGTCTATCTATCTATCTATCTATCTATCTATCTATCTATCTATCTATCTATCTATCTATCTATCTATCTATCTATCTATTATCTATGTATCATGTACCTATCTACAGTATCTATCATCTATTTTCTATCTATCTGTCTATCTCATCTATCTATCTATCTATCTATCTATCTATCTATCTATCTATCTATCTATCTAATACTTATCTACAGTATCTATCATCTATTTGCCATCTGTCTGTCTGTCTGTCTATCTATCTATCTATCTATTTATCATCTATTATCTATCTATTATCTATCATGTAGATAGATAGATAGATAGATAGATAGATAGATAGACAGATAGATAGACAGACAGACAGATAGATATAGAGATAGTTAGATCTACAGTATCTATCATCTATTTTCTATCTGTCTATCTCTATATCTATCTGTCTGTCTATCTATCTATCTATCATCTATCTATTATCTATCTATCATGTACCTATCTACAGTATTTATCATCTATTTTCTATCTGTCTATCTATCTATCTATCTATCTATCTATCTATCTATCTATCTATCTATCTATCTATCTATCATCTACCTACATCAGCTTTGATGTTGTCCATCCACCATATTCTTTGGTGGCCTGGTTTCCTTTTACTATTAACACTTCCAAACATAATTGCTTTTTCCTTTGTATGACATGGCCAAAATAAATGAGACAAAGTTTCATGATCTTACCTTCCAGTGACATATCTGTTTTTGTCGGTTCCAATACTTCCTGGTTAATCACCTTTATTGTCCAAGGCATAATATACAGAAGCTTCTCCAGCACCCCAGCTGAAATGACTCAATTTTCTTGTGGGTTGTGAAAGTTGTGCGTGTTCCATCATTGGAGGATTTCAAAAACAGACCAGGCCGTCATTTATCTGAAATGGAATAGGGCCTCGAGTCCCATAAAATTTAGCTGGGTGACTTTGAGTCAATCACTAGGAGACCGTGAGTTCTAATCCCATTTTAGGCATGAAAGTTAACTGGGTGACTTTGGGCCGGTTCCTCTCTCTCTCAACCCAACTCACCTCACCGGGCTGTTGTTTTGAGGAAAATAAGATGTGGAAGGCATATTAAATGCATTCGCTGGCTTCAGTTGTTTATAAAAAAGGATAAAGGTGAGACACAAATAAATAAGTTAAAAAGTAAAAAACAAATCCATTGAGGTTACTTGGAGCTCCAGGAGAGAGACTATGATTTGTTCTGAGGCCCAGAACGTTTCAGGAACTACTCACAGTCCGCCCGTTTGTAAGTGAGTTGTAAATTCAGGGTGCATGGAGTGTTTAATAAGGAAGACTTTCCTTCCACGCACGATCATTTTGCTTCCTCTACCTAGGGAGGAAAATGCATACACACAAGAGATACATCAACATCAGAACATTCCCACAGTGTATTCACAGGGATCTTGGAGTCCTAGTGGACGATCGCTTGAATATGAGCCAGCTGTTGTGCAGTAGCAGCCAAAAAAGCTAATACAATCCTTGGTTGTATCAACAGAGGCATAGAATCAAAATCACATGAAATACTAGTGCCACTTTCTCAAACGTCAATAAGGCCACGCCTGGAATACTGCAACCAATTTTGGTCACCCTACTACAAAAAGGATGTTGAGACTTTGGGAAAAAAATGTTCAGAGAAGAGCAACTAAGATGATTCAAAGGCCTGGAGATTAAAATAGATGAAGAACACCTGCAGGATTTGGGTTTGGCGAGTCTAAAAGAAAGAAGAATTGGGGTGACATGATACAAGTATTCCAATATTTGAGGGGCTGCCACACACAAAAAAAAGAGGGGGTCAATTTATTTTCCAAAGCACCAGAAACCAGGACAAGAAGCTCATCACGGAGAGGATGAGCTCATCACGGATGGAATGGAAGCTCATCGAGGAGAGAAGCAACCTGGAATTAAGGAGAAACTTCCTAACAGGGAGGATAACTAACCACTGGAACAGCTTGCCACCAGAAGTTGTGGGTGCTTCATCACTGGAGGTTTTTAAAGAAGAGACTAGACAACCATTTCTTTGAAATGGTACAGGGTCTCCTGCTTGAGCAGAGGGCTGGACTAGATGACCTCCAAGGTCCCTTCCAGCTCATTCATCCTCACTCTAATTCATTCACGGGCCAGAAATCCAAGAAGAGATTTGGTGTGCTAGATAACTTTAATTTTAGAAGGATGGGTATCTGGGATAACTATCTTGCATGTAGCAAGCCACGTAAAATCTATGTTTCTTTTATGTATATTTATATCTGTGAAAGAGTGGAGGGCATAGATTTTCTTTTGCCGGCTTAATATCATTTCCGTTCCCTCCAGACAGGAATTTTCGTCAGAGAGATTTATTTGGCAAATTAAATGAGTTATAGATGCCTTCCTCCGTGTTTTTTCCCCCTGATTTTTTTTTTTTTTAATGTATACTTCATTCCGAAAGTCATTGCTATTTAAATTTGTTCCTGGCAGACAGTTTATTCACTTTATTTTACTTTGACTGTGTCTGGACTGTTCAAAACTGACACACATTAAGAAAAGGGAGAGGGGGAACAGTCAGGAAATAGCAGTGCATTTTCGTACGTTGGAGCTATAAATAAACCCTGATGGAACAACTTTGGTGCTTTTAAAGTTTAGCTTCTCTTTTTTCTGTTGCTGGCAGAAGCCCCCTGAGTCTGGCACCACAGGTGACCCTTACATAATTTTTAGGAGATACTAGAACCATGGCTTTCTAGTCCGGTCTCCCATTATCCATTATCACTGTGCCTTCCCTAGTCTTCATTTCCCATGATCTTTTCTTTTCTTTTTCTTTCTGTCTTCCTTCCTTCCTTCCTTCCTTCCTTCCTTCCTTCCTTCCTTCCTTCCTTCCTTCCTTCCTTCCTTCTTCCTTTCTCTTCTTCTTTCTCTCTCTCTCTCTCTCTCTCTCTCTCTCTTTCTTTCTTTCTCTCTTTCTTTTTTCTTTTTCTTTTTTCCCTTCCTTTCTCTTCCTTCCTTTCTTTCTTTTTCTCATTCCTTCGTTTCTCTCTCCCTCCCTTCCAACCATCCCTTCCTATCTCTGATCCTTTCCTTCCCTCCCTCCCTCCCTCCCTCTCCCTCCCCTCCTCTCTTGCCCTCCTGTCCTTTCCTTCCTTCCTTCCTTCCTTCCTTCCTTCCTTCCTTCCTTCCTTCCTTCCTTCCTTCCTTCCTTCCTTCTTTCTTCATTCTCTTCTTCTTTCTCTCTCTCTCTCTCTCTCTTTTTTCTTTCTTTCTTTCTATTTTCTTCCTTCCTTTCTCTTCCTTCCTTCCTTTCTTTTTTCATTCCTTCCTTCCTTTCTCCCTCCCTCCCTACCAACCATCCCTTCCTATCTCTGATCCTTTCCTTCCCTCCCTCCCTCCTCTCCTCCCCTCTTCTGTCACCTCCCCTTCCTCTTCTCTTGCCCTCCTGTCCTCCTTTCCTTCCTTCCTTTCCTTCTTCCTTCCTTCCTTCCTTCTCCTCCCTCCCTCCCTCCCTCCCTCCCTCCCTCCCTCCTTATCTTCCAAGAGCCTTTTAATTGTATGAATACATGTATACCCATTTCAGTAAATACATGCATTTAATGCAATACTTGACAGCAAATCTTCATCAAAACAAGTATAGGTGTATAATTGGCACCGTTTAATCTTGCGAGCCACCTGGAGTCATGAGTGTGAATTGGAGAGCCATATAAATTTGGATAACACATAAATAATATTACTTAATGTTGTTTAATAAATGAACAGACATAAATATAGATTGAGAGGTACAGAACGTCTACAGATGTTTCTTTAATGAAGAAATATGAAAATCGAGACAGCTGGAGATAGGGTCCACTTGAAGGAATTGTTTGTTTGTTTATTTATTTGTTTGTTTGTTGTCCCAAGGAAAAAACCTCCATACAAGAATTCTCAAACTGGCTAAATACCACCACTACCTACAGCAGTTATCTAAAACTAGCTCATCACCGTGCTTCGTTATGAAACTGTGTGGTTGGGCTTAATTTTGCGGGGAGGAAAATAAAGGGGAAAAAATTCTTCCTCTGCCTACCAGCATCCAACAGTATTCATCTGGCTAGCATCCTGTCAGAGAGAGTTGAGGGCTGTTTGGAAACTGAAAAAAGTATTTGATGTGTGAGCAAGAAGGAGACAACAAGGAACCTGGGCAAGGCTTAGCTCAACTGTTCTGTACTAAGGCTGCTTGGTGCTGTGAAACTAAAACTGAAACTCCTCTCCTCTGCTTGTGTTTTGCATTTGGAAGAGATTTCTTTTCAGGTGGGGAGCAGAACTCCTTAGCATCAGAGCGTGTTAATAATAATAATATATGCTCTATATGCTCTGATGGTAATTTGGACAAATCCTTTTAATATAATAATAAATGCTCTGATAGTAATTTGGACAAATCCTTTCTTAGTGAGCACCTAGAAGCCAAGAGGAACATAGGTGCCAAATTTCAAGTTTGTAGGCTTTACGGTTCTGGAGATTTTGTGATGACGGGTGAGTGGTATTTCGCTTTTATATATACAGATAACATGAGTTATTTGGCCCGCTAGCAGCAGTAATCTGCTTAATCCTATTGTCGCAGTAGACCTATTCTTTTCTTCAACGGAACCTCTTTGTTTCTCACTAGTAGATTTTTAGCAGATGTCATCAGTCTCTCCGGACATGAATGAAGGAGCATGAAACAAAGAGACCTGGGTAGAGATGCTTCGAAACCCTTCAGGTGGAATGAGTCAGTGACTTTATTAACACATTGAACGGACCTACAGTGGTGTTTTATCTCTTTATGGCTTAATGCATAACGTGACCCAACCATTATGGCCAGCATGTCATAGTTTATGGTTTGATGTGTTTGTAAAAAGACAACGGTCATATATCCCAATTTAACAAAGCTTGAACTAGACTCCCTTATGTCAATAATCAATTTTTCATTTGCATCTAGCCCCACCACCCCACCCCCAGCAATTTTGGCCACCAGGATATCCAGTGGTGGGATTCAAATAGTTTTACTACTGGTTTTGTGGGCATGGCTTGGTGGACGTGGCAGGGGAAGGAGAGTGTAAAATCTCCAGTCAGAGGTGGGATTTGCCGGTTCTCCGAACTACTCAAAATTTCCGCTACCGTTTCTCCAGAACTGGTGAGAACTTGCTGAATACCCACCTCTGAGGATATCATGACAGAAGTCTTCCAATATTTGAGAGACTCTCACAGAGAAGAGGGGGTTGAAAAAGACTAGAGATGTCATAACAAGCAGTGTTCCAATCTTTGAGGGGCTGTCCCAAAGAAGAAGGGGACAACTTATTCTCCAAAGTCCCTGAGGGCAGGACAAGAAGTAACAAGTAGAAGCTTATGAAGGAGAGACCCAACCTAGAACTTAGGGGAAATTTCCTGACAGTTAGAAGAATTAATCAGTGGAACAACTTACCTTCAGTGGTTGATCCATCACTGGTAGTTTTCAAGAAGACATTGGGCAATCATTAGTCCAGAATGGTATATTGTCTCTTGCTTGAGCAGGCCCTGGAATAGAAGACCAACAAGATCCCTTCCAACTCTGTTATTAAGTTATATGCTAGCCCCAAATGTGCTTTTTCAAGAAGCAGATGAACTTATTTTTCTTTGAAGACATTTTGCTTCTCATCCAAGAAGCTTCTTCGGCTCTGACTGGATGGTGGCGAATGGAGGGATTTATCATACTTTTCACTCCATAAGACACATTATTTTGTCTCCCAAATGCGGCTGGAAATGTCTGTGTATTTTGTAGAGCGAGTATTGCCAAGGCCCCTTTGTCTCTTTTTGACCTCTTTGGCTCTTTTTGTTCCCCGTTTTCAGCCTCTGCACATCCCATTTTTGGCCTCCATGCACCCTGTTTTTGGCTTCCGCATGACCGAAAATGGGACGCACAGAGACCAAAAACAGAGAGTGTGGAGGCCAAAAATGAGGCACGTGGAGGTCAAAAATGGGACACACAGAAGGCAGAAGCAGGAATGTGTCTTATGGTCAGGTGTGTCTTATGGAGCCAACAATATGGTATATTCCTTGCAGACAGCTGGCCCTTTGCATTATTCTAGAGAGTCATTGAGGACGCCTGGAGGCCTTTCTATTTCCTCAGGGTCACTTGAGTAGTGCAAATGGGTGTGGAGACTTCTTGGCTGCAGGACATTTTCTGCCCTACGTCCCTTCCTCGTTGAAGACAGGCTCAGGCTGTTGGGGATGAGTCTATGTTGTCTGCATCTCAAACTGAAATGCAAATGGTTCCTGTAGTCTGCAATTTTTCAGGAAACCCATTCCTACTCCCGCATTTCTGAATAAAAATCCATTCCTATTCAAAGGGAATTCATCCCCAAATTCATAGCTAAAAGCCAATGGAGATCTTCAAAAAAACAAACAAAAGAAAGTCCAATTGCCTCCTGAAAAAGCATCTTTGGGACAACTGTGATCTGAATGACTGAGAATCTCCAGAGACATATATGTGAGACATTTTACTGATCTCAAGGCAGACCACATAAAACAAAATCCCACGGATGTACAAAATGATATAACCGTCCATTGAGTTCATTATGAAACGCTTGTACACCGTGATGTTTTGTTGCCTTCATTATAATATTTCACCCACTCCCAACGTTTAATGTCTCAAGTTCGTTTGTTGTCTTTCAAGGTTGTCTCTATAAAGCCTTAGTAAGACCACACCTAGAGTACGGCATCCAGTTTTGGTCACCACACCATAAAAAAAGATGTTGAGATTCTAGAAAAAGTGCAGAGAAGAGCAACAAAGATGATTAGGCGACTGGAGGCTAAAACATATGATGAAAGGTAGCAGGAACTGAGCATGGCTAATCTAGGGAAGAGAAGGACCAGGGGAGACAGGAGAGCAGTCTTCCAATATTTGAGGGGCTGCCAGAAAGAGGAGAGGGTCAAGCTATTTTCCAAAGCACCTGAAGGCCAGACAAGGAATAATGGCTGGAAACTGAACAAGGAGAGATTCAACCTGGAAATAAGGAGGAATTTTCTGACAGTGAGAGCAATCAACCCACGGAACAGAAGTTGCCCTTGGAAGTTGTGGGAGCACCCTCACTTGAGACTTTCAAGAAGAGATTGGACTGCCATTTGCCAGAAATGGTGTAAGGTCTCCTGCTTGGGTGGGGGATTGGACTAGATGACCTTCATGGTCCCTTCCAACTCTGTTAATCTGTAAAGGTATATTTCTACCAGGGCTAGTTTATCCAGCCTTCCAATTAACAGGGAGGAAAGAGGATAATCAATAGTCTTCTAATGAAAGAATCCAGTCCAGATTATTATGAAATAAACATCACAGAACCAACAATGGGCATCAAACAATTATGAACGAAGGCAAATCTATGTGTCCCAGGATAATATTCCAGGGTCCAATCTTCGAAGACTAAACCTGTGGTCCCAGTGACCAATCCAGATTTGATCCTGCATCAAACAAATACAGCCCGATTTTCCTTCTTCTATTGTCTCGATCATCTGACCTTGAGGTTGAAGGAGTGGGAAGGTTGAAAAAAAAGGGGAAATTAAAATTCAAAGGGAAATGATGGTGCTTTCCTGAACCGTATGCTCTCTTCCAACTTCACCAGATGTTTGCTGTGTGCTTTGTAGTTGTTTGGGCTTAGAAGATTCATCTGAAGATTGACTTGGCATAAGGCTCTCTTGCAAATGAGCAATTAAGCCCCAACGATGGGGAGAAGAAGAAAAAAATATGGGTGAGAAAGAAAATAAAACTCTCCTCGCAAGGACATATTAAAAGAAATCACATTCATAAAAAACAGGCCCCTTGTTTGCAAAATCTTCCTCCCATTATTCAAGCAGTCAGCAACCAATCAAAATTTGGAAGGGATTCTGGTCACTCCTATCCGAATAAGCTTGTCAGTCTTTCCTCTGTGGATGCTCTCATTCCCTCCCCCCTCCCTCTCCTTCTCCACTCTGCTTCTCCAGTCTCCTTGCCCCCTCTCCTTCTCCTCCTTCTGCCTCTCCCACTCCTTCTCCCGCTCCCTTTCCCCTTCTTTTCATTCCCCTCCTCCCTTCCTCATTATTCTTCTCCTCTTCTCTTCTCCTCTTTTCCTCCCTCCTTTTCCCTTTCCCCCACTTCTCCTTCCTTCCTTCCTTCCTTCCTTCCTTCCTTCCTTCCTTCCTTCCTTCCTTCCTTCCTTCCTTCCTTCCTTCCTTCCCTTTCTCCCATCCTCCCTCCCTTCTTCTTTCCTCCTTACTCTTTTCTTTTTCTCTTCTCTTCTCCCCCTTCTCCCTCTCCTTTTCCTTCTCCCACTTCTGCCTCTCCCACTCCTTCTGCCTCTCCCTTATCCCCTTGTCCTCCCCTTCCTTCTCTCCCTCCCTCCCCTTCCCTCCTTCCTTGTCTCTTGCTTCTCTTCTCTTCTCTTCTCTTCTCTTCTCTTCTCTTCTCTTCTCTTCTCTTCTCTTCTTCTCTCTCTTCTCTTCTCTTCTCCTCTCCCATCTCTCCCTCTTTTTCCTTTTCCTTCTGTCTCTCCACTACCTCTCCCTCTCCCTTATCCCTTCTTCTCCTCCCACTCTCTCCTTCCTTCCTTCCTTCCTTCCTTCCTTCCTTCCTTCCTTCCTTCCTTCCTTCCTTCCTTCCTTCCTCCTTTCTTTTTTCTCTCTTCCCTTTTTTCTCTTCTCTTCCCCTCTCCCTTCTCTCCCTCTCCTTTTCCTTCCTCCTCCTCCTCCTTCTCCTTCTCCTCCTTCTGCCTCTCCCACTCCTTCCCCTTCTCCCCCTCTCAGTCCTTCTCCCTTGCTCCCTCCCCTCTCGCTCTCTTCCTTCTCCTTTCTCTCTTCTCTTCTCTTCTCTTCTCTTCTCTTCTCTTCTCTTCTCTTCTCTTCTCTTCTCTTCTCTTCTCTTCTCTTCTCTTCTCTTCTCTTCTCTTTACTCTACTCTACCCTACCCTCCCTCCCTGAATGTGTCCCCATCCATCCTACTCTATGACTATATTTCTGTATTTCTGATTTTAAATCATATAAAATCACATGAATCCAGACCAGAGGCATGAAATCATGGTATCAGAGGGTTAGAAGGGACTACAAAGTACATCTCCTCCAACCCTCTTCCATGTCATATGTGGGTGCCATCTGTCAAAAATGGTGTAGGGTATGCCTGAACAGGGGGTTGGACTAGATGTCCTACAAGGTCCCTTCCAAATCTGTTAATCCATATCTATATGTGCAGACCAATGAAAGAACCCTCTCCTTGAGAAGTGTCTGTTTAACTTCTTCTCAAAACCTGCAGAGATAGAAAACCCAACCTCAATGGCTAGGCCATTCCACTTCACATGTATCTTATAAACCCAGTGGTTTTCCCATATGTTTACAAGAAATCCAGGTAATTGCATCTTAAATCTATTTTATCCACGGGACTCAGGATTTGCTCCAGAACATCTGCAGCATTCAAGTATATATTTTAAAAAAAGTTTTCTTTTGGCAAAACATACTGGAAAGTTGGGAAAAACACAAGGTTCCTGCTTTTGAGTTTCGAGGGGAGAAATGGAAGAATTGTTGACATCAAACCGAGGTGACAATGTGGCATTGTTTCATAAGTCAAATAGACTAAAAGGGAAGTACCAGGAATGTTGAGGATTTAGCTTGGTTCTTACAATTCAGAACATAGAATAACAGAGTTGGGAGGGACCTTAGAGGTCTTCTAGTCCAACCCCTAGTTTAGGTCCAACCCTATTCCATTCCAAACAAGTGGCTGTCCAATCTCTCCTTAAAAGACTCCAGTGATGGAGCATTGGCAACTTCTAAAGTCAAACATCTCACTGGTTGATTGTTTTCACCGTTAGGAAATTTCTCCATATTCCTAGGTTGCTTCTCTCCTTGATTAGTTTCCATCCATTGCTTCTTGTTTTACCTTCTGGTGCTTTGGATAAGAGATTGATCTTCTCTTCTTTGTGGCACCGTCTCAAATACTAGAATACTGCTAACATGTCACCCCTAGTCCTTCTTTTCACTTCTTCACTTCTTTGTATTTTTCCATACCTTTTTTATATTTTCTTTCCCCAATAATTTTTCCCCTTAATAAGTTCTGCTTCCCTATTTACTTTCTTTGGCCTGGTCTTCGCTGTTTCTTCTTGATCGAGTAATTTTATTTAAATGCCCACTTTGGGGGACATGTTTTGAGTTGAAAACTGTTGCGAAGTCAGGGCAAGTGAAGATTTTGAAGTATCAGTGTATTCCAGTATATATTAGGAAAGTGTAAATTGGGTGCCTTCCAATCCAAATGTGAATGAAATTAATTTCTCACCCATCTCTAATTTTAACAAGACTCTCAGTATGAGGGTAATTGAATTTTTTTGCCTGAGAATGGAAAGCAGGCTTTTTAAAAAAAAAACCTTCCTCCCTCTGCCATAGTCACTCACGAGGACAATGGTACACAGACACCTGCCTGCAAAAGGAAAGGATCTGCCGCCAAGGAAAGAAATCCAAATAAGTACTTTAAAAAAAAAAAAAGAAAGAAAAGAAATCAATATGAAGTGTCAGTACAGAAACATAGTCTGGTTGCTTGAATATTAGGGCAAGTAGGTTTTTGGCAAGGAAAGAAGAAAAATAAGGCTTTATTCAAAATGTGTAAGTGCAAAATCTGGAAGGAGGAGGAGGAGGAGGAGGAGGAGGAGGAGGAGGAGGAGAAGGAGGAGGAGGACGAGGAGGAGGAGGAGGAGGAGGAGGAGGAGGAGGAGGAGGAGGAGGAGGAGAAGAATAGGGAAGAGGATGAAGATGGATATATGGTATTATTCACCTGAGGAAGAGAAGGAGGAGGAGGAGGAGGGAGAGGAAAACAGGGGATGGATATGTGGTATTATTCACCTGAGGAAGAGAAGGAGGAGGTGCAGGGGAGGAAGAGGAGGAGGAGGAGGAGGAGGAGGAGGAAGGGGGTGGTGAAAGGAGGAGGAGAAGGAAAATGTAGAAAGTTGGGTATGTGGTATTATTCACCTGAGGAATAGAAGGAGAAGGAGGAAGAGGAGGAGGAAGAAGAGGGAGAGAGGGGGGAGGAGGATGGATATGTGGTATTATTGATCTGAGGAATAGAATCAGAATGATTTTTCATTCCCTCAAATGTTAATGTAAAGCAGATTCTCCAAATATTCACATGCCCAGTTAGGTATAGATGATTCAAAATAGCACCAGCACCAGCACTTCACAGTGCCTCATAGCCTCTCTCTAAGTGGTTTACAGAGTCGGCCATTTGCCCTCAACAATCTGGGTCCACATTTTACCAACCTTGGAAAGAGGGACGGATGAGTCAACCTTGAGCCACTCAGAATCGAACTGCTGGCCGTGGACAGAATCAGCCTGCAACACTGCATTCTAACCACAGTGCAACACGGCCCCTAGGTCAACATTTGACAAACATGGCAACTTTTAAAATGTGTGGCTTTCAATTCCCAGAATCTCCCCAACAAGAATGATGGGAAGTGAGATCTCTACAACTTACAATTTCGAGTTTGAAGATAAATGTTGATGTAGATGAAATTTCTGGAAAACCGACGTGCCAAACAGGAGAGATTTTAAAAGGAAAGGCAAGCATCACATCAGAGGCCAAGATCATGGAGTTTATTCTGGGATCTTCAGCACGTAAAATCCCTTTGTTCTTTTTCTTCCTTCTCTTTTTAATGGTGCTTTTTTCAGAGGCAGCTGGACTTTCTGGTTTTTCTTCGAATACGTTTCGCTTCTCATCCAAGAAGCTTCTTCCTCTCTGAGTGAATGGTGGAGGATGGAAGGATTTACACCCCTTGCAGACAAAGCTGGTCATCTGCATTGTTTCAGAGAGTCATTGAGGCAACTTGGAGGTTTATCTGTGTCCTCAGGGTCACCTGAGTGATGCAAATGGGCAGGAAGTTGATGAAAGGACTGTGTTGTAAACAGGAAATAGATGATGTCGTATCCCTCTTAACAGAGGAAGCTGTACAGTTTTGACCTAATTGGCCTCTTTCAAACCAATGGTCCCTTCTGTCCAAACTGTGGACTTTGCTGCTGAAGTTTCGGACCTTTTTTATCAATGGCTAGATAATAAAATACAATAATAGAATATTTAGAACTTTAGGAAACAATGAATACATATTTCTATTTTTTTCTTTGATACTATCTTTATAAAATTTTATTAAGATAGACTTGGCATGACTTTATGATTTGCTATAAAATAAATTAAGTAAACTATAGTTATCTCGTTAAGGTATGAACTAATAAAATTATAGTCAAATGATTGTTTAATAATGATATCAGGCTATATAATTGTTGATTGATAATATGAGCTATTATGTAATATAACTACAATGGAGACTATGAAATGGATGCACACAAAAAAGTGGTAAACCAACAGACACACTGTCTGTAAACTCATGAAGGAAAGGATGATGTTTTTATGTTTTATATGTTTTTGTTTGTTGTTAAAATTAATAAAACTGTTTTCAAAAAAAAAAAAAGAGTGACTTTTGTCTTTTAAATGCAGATGGACTGCTGAATCTTCTCCCAATGAGTTTTTTCTCCTATGTTGTGCCATGTGTTTGTGAAGTGGCTGTTTTGTTTCCCCAATGTGCAGATCTGCACCTAGCTCACTGCCTTGTACTGCATATATCACGTTGCTCAGCTGGGTGTTTTATCCTTGGAGTAGACAAGCTTCTGCCTTTGTGTATCCTTGGGTTTGAATTGTGCACATGTGTTGTATTGGCTGCTCCTGAGCTTTTCAGGTATGCCTGTGTCGTCAGGGTCACCTGACAGACAAACCTCCAGGTAGCCTCAATGACTCTCTAAAAAGAATGCAAATGATCAGCTCTCTGCAAGGAAGATAAATCCTTCCATTCCCCACCATCCATTTAGAGCTGAAGAAGCTTCTTGGATGAGAAGTGAAACATCTTCAAAACAAAACAAGAAAGTCCAGTTGGCTCTTCGGGACAACCATGATCTGAATGACTGAGAATCTTGGAGACCTTTTAATTTACCAGTTCTTGTTCCACTTGAAAGAGGGCTTACCTTAAATATCTTTACAATGTTGTGTGTGTGTGTGTGTGTGTGTGTGTGTGTGTGTGTGTAAGCTCTGCAGAGCTAGGCAATGGGAATAAACCAATAGATTTCTTTAAAGCATCTAAGAAATAATTCAATGTTTGCCATGTATTCAAAAAAGTGCACTTTAGATTTTTTTTTTTAAAAAAATCACCCTTTTCGTGTGAGTCTGCTGTGTTTCGAGGGCTTATTTGTGCATTGGGAGGCCCAAAGAGTTTGATTAAAGTTGGGTAGAATCACACCAGCTTTTCTCCTTCCCAAATGTATTGTTATCATTTTCGATTTAAAAAACATGAGATGAAATGCTTCCCTAAATGTGCATTTTGAGAGGTTTAGGCAAGCTCATTCAAACGCAGGCTTCCAAGCAAAGAAGAACAACAAAAGAGTAGCGATGGGATCAGAATATTTTTTTTTTCACACCAAAAATTAAGGAAGGGAAGAATTTTGATGGTTGGTTGTATAAACAGAGGCAGGGAATCAAAATCACATGAAGTATTAGTACTGCTTTATAAAGCCTCGGTAAGGCGACACCTGGAATATTGCATCCAGTTTTGGTCACCCCATTACAAAAGTAAAAATAAAAATTGAAACTTTGGAAAAAGTACAGAGAAGAGCAACTAAGATGATTAAAAGCCTGCAGAGAAAAACCTATGAAGAATGGTTGCAGGAATTGGATTTGGCTAGTCTAGAGAAAAGAAGGACTACATGTGACATGATAGCAGTGTTCCAATATTTGAGGGGCTACCACAAAGAAGAGGGGGTGAAATTATTCTCCAAAGTACCAGAAAGCAGGACAAGAAACAATGGATGGAAACTAATCAAGGAGAGAAGCAATCTGGAATTAAGGAGAAATTTCCTAACTGTGAGAACAATTAACCAGTGGAATGGAAGTTGTCTTCAGATGTTGTAGGTGCTTCATCACTGGAGATTTTTAAGAAAAGACTGGATGGCTATATCTCTGAAAAGGTGTAGGGTTTACTGCCTGAGGAGAGGGTTGGACTAGAAGACCTCCAAGGTCCCTTCCAACTCTGTTGTTCTCTTAATCAAGAAGAAAACCAACCTAGAACCGAGGAGAAATTTCTTGACAGTGAGAACAATTAATCAGTGGAATAGCTTGCCTTCAGAAGTTGTGGGTGCTCTAACACTGGAGGCTTTTAAGAAGAGCCTGCACAGCCACTTGTCTGGACTGGTGTAGAGTCTCCTGTTCAAATAAGGGGTTGGTCTAGAAGACCTCCAAGGTCCCTCCTAGCTCTATTCTGACAAATCCAATTTGCAGTCTTGGACGACTGTGCTGATTCAATAACGCAGTTGTGAACTTCTGAAGGCAAGCTATTCCACTGATCAATTGTTCTCACTGTCAAGAAATTTCTCCTTAGTTCTAGGTTGCTTTTCACTTTGATTAAGAGAATAACAGCCTATTTGCAATTGTTTTTTTTTTGAAACAATTGTGCATCCAGTTGTGCATCTACTGGAACAAGGTCTCCATTGAATTTTTAGAGCTGGGAGTTTTGCATATGCAAATCAGAGCAATCGGGCGTGCTTTTTTTGCGGCTAATTTGCAGCCCGTGGTTAGAACCAAACGGAAAGGAAGTCATTGCCGAATACATTTGAAATGGATTCGTACGTCTTTGCAAGAAACGGACTGATGCACATCTCCCTATTTGTGCTGTAATTAATCAAATGTGCACATTAAATGTCCACTTCTAACCAGTTAAGTATGTGTCAGTTAACTTGGTTGGTTCAAAATGGAGCTACCTGTCATTGGATGGATACAGGTGTTTCCCGCTTTAATTGTTGGCCTTACAGCCGTTACCCAAGACAAAATAGGCCTATGGTGATATATTCAGTGAAGTGTCCAGTGAACTTTTTCCTGCATTTACTTACTTACAGATTACCAGAGTTGGAAAGAGCCTTGTAGGTCATCTAGTCCAACCCCGCCCTGCCCAAACAGGAGACCCTACGCCATTTCCTTTTGAATGGTAAGTTTTAATGACAGGGTTAAATGGTAGAGTTTGGCTTTGGGTTTCGGCTTAGGTTTAAATTTAGGTTTAAATTTAGGCTTAGATTTAGGATTAGGGTTAAGATTAGGATTATGTTTCGGGTTTGGGTTTAGGTTTGGGATTAGGTTTAGGTTTACACTCGGGTTTAGGTTTAAGTTTAGGTTTACAATTATGATTAGGGTTAGGGTTAGGGTTCAGGTTAGAGTTAGGATTAGGATTAGAGTTAGGGTTAAGGTCAGGGTCAGAGTGAGAGTGAGGGTTAGGGCAAGGGTGAGGATTAGGATTAGAGTGAGAATTAGGGTGAGGGTTCAGGTTAGGGCTAGGGTGAAGATTAGGATTAGGATTAAGGTGAGGGTGACAGTAAGGGTGAGGATTAGGGTGAGGGTGAAGGTTAAGCTTAGGGTGAGGATGAGGCTTATGGTTCAGTCTAGGATTCGAGTTCAGGTGAGGGTTGAGTTTTCTCTCCTGCTACATATCTCCTGACATTCTGAAGCCTTTCTTACTTTCTGTGCTGTGAAATAATGCAGTGGAAGGAGATATTTAACATGTTTCCTTACTTTAACTTTAGGCAGCAAAGATATACAACACTTCATTCCTTCTGCTATTTTCCCCACAAAAAATAACCTTGTGAGGTGTATGAGGCTGAGGGAGAATGATTGGTCCAAAGTTACACAGTTGGAGCAACAGCTCTCTGGGTGAATGTCTATGGAGGTTCTAGGATGAGCAGGCTGGGTTAGATTAGGCCAATCATCAGGAGGCTGTGAGTTCTAATCCTGCCTTAGGCATGAAAGCCAGTTGAGTTCTAGTTTTGCCTTAGGCATGAAAGCCAACTAGATGACTTTGGGCCAATCACCACAAGATGATGAGTTCTAGTTTCACTTTATACTTGAATATCCAGCTGGGTGACTTTAAGTCAACCATCAGGAGATTGAGAGCTGTAGTTCAGCCTTAAGCATGAAAGCCCGTTGAGTGAATTTGCATAACACACCAGGAGACAGTGAATTGTAGTTCTGCCTTAGGCATGAAAGCCAGCTAGGTGACTTTAGGTAATTCACCAGGAGAAAGTGAGTTCTAATCCCGCTGTAGGAGCTAGGTAGATGACTTTGGGCCAGTGCCCACCCCTCTCTCTCTCAGCCCAACCTACCTCACAGGGTTGTTGTCGGGAAAATAGGAGGAGGAAGGTTTGTGGTGTCTGTTAACCCTAAACTTGAATCCAATAGGCTTTGCACTTATTTTAATTTTGTATTTTGAAATGTTATGCACGCCTGATTTAAATTGTGATGCTTCTCACACAGGTAAACAGACAAACAACCTTGACTCCCTTATAAAGTAATAAAGATGGCTTACAAATCAAATCAATCAATTTACCCAGGACAAAATGGATCAGAACTCTCATTCCTGGATAGCATGCATGTCCAGGGGTGGGCTTCAAAAAATTTAGCAAAGGGTGCTCTGCCCAGTTGCTGGGTGGGCGTGGCTATGGTGGGTGTGGCCTAGTCGGCCTCCTGCACCACAGCAGGGGGCGTGTTTTCATCCTCCCCAGGCTCTGGAGGCTTTCCTCGAGCCTCCAGGAAGGCAAAAATGGCCTACCTGGGCTCTGAAGGCCCTCTGCTGTCTCTGGGAGGCCCATTTTGGGGGGCTCTGAAGGCCCTCTGGAGGCCGGAAACAGGCCTGTTTCTAGCCTTCCAGAACTTCTGGGAGGCCCATTTTTTGCCTCCCCAGGCTCCGGAGGCTTTCCTCGAACCTCCGGGAAGGCAAAAACAGCCTCCCCAGTCTCCGGAGGGCCTTCTGCCATCTCTGGGAGGCCCATTTTTTGCTTCCCTGAGCCTCCACGTGGGCCCTGTACTTGCCTGGCATCCAAAATGGGCCACCTGGTGGCTCCTGGAAGTGGTAGGGTGGGGTGGGCAGGGCCAGCCATGTGTGGGATTTACTGGTTCCCCGGACTGCACAGAGTCTTAGCTAGAAGATCGCCCGAACCTATGAGAACCCATCGCTGCCCACCTCTGTGCACGTCCCTTCCCTACAATGATCCAATCAATCACATTAACGGTCAGAAATATTCCATGAGTCAAACTTACCCTTCCATTTAATGAACTGCAGAGTCCTGGTCTGAAGTCATTTGATACTGTGACATTATTAAAATGAAGCCAGCTAGGTCATCTTGGCAGAAGAACAGCTCATAATCCAGTAAAACTTTACTGTCGTTTCTGAGAAGATTCAGGGGAGAAAACCTGAAAGCCACTTGCAGCGAGAGAATAAATACAATGATGGGTGTTTTGCATCTTTGGCGTTTCCCAAACAACATCAAAAAGATTAGAATATAAATAACGGATTTGGAAGGGACCTTGGAGGTCTTCTAGTCCGACTCCCTTCTCAAGCAGTAGACCTTATATCATTTCAGACAAGTGGTTGTCCAATCTCTTCTTAAAAGCCTCCGTTGTGGATGTTCCCATAACTTCTGGTGGCCAGCTGTTCCACTGGTTAATTGTTCTCACTGTCAGGAAATTTCTCCTTAGTTCTAGGCTGTTTCTCTCCTTGATTTGTTTATAAATATATCTTCTCTCCCTCCCCTCTCCTTTCCTCCCTCCCCCTCTCTCATCTATCTATCTATCTATCTATCTATCTATCTATCTATCTATCTATCATCACTATCTGCCTGTCTATCATCTATCTACCTCTATTTATTATCTATACCTATCTATCTATCTATTTATCATCTATCTATCATCTATTTCTGTCTATCTATCTGTCTGCTTTCTTTCTTTCTTTCTTTCTTTCTTTCTTTCTTTCTTTCTTTCTTTCTTTCTTTCTTTCTTTCTTTCTTTCTTTCTTTCTTTCTTATCTCCTTTCAGGTGCTTTGGAGAATAGGTTGACCCCCTCTTCTTTATGGCAGTCCCCCAAATATTGCAACCCTGCTCTCATGTCACCCCATGTCCTTCTATTAATTTAACTAAACATACCCAATTCCTGCAAGCATTCTTCATTTTTTTTAGCCTCTAGACCCCAGTCATCCCTGTTGCTCTTCTCTGTACTCTTTCCAGGGTCTCAACGTCTTTTTAAAAAATATTAGGATGACCAAAACTGGACACTGCATTCCAAGGGCGAATAAACCTTTGTGGTGTTTTATTTAACAAAACAGAATAACAGAGTTGGAAGGGGCTTTGGAGGTCTTCTAGTCCAACCCTCTGCTCTAGCAGGAGACCCTATATGATTCCAGACAAATGACTGTCCATCTCTTTTTTTAAAAAAATATCCAACTTCTGGAGGCAAGCTGTTCCACTGGTTAATTGTCCTCACTGTTAGGAAGTTTCTTCTTAATTCCAGGTTGCTTCTTTCCTTGATTCGTTTCCATCCATTGTTTCTCATCCTGCCATCTGGTGCTTTGGAAAATAGATTCACCCTGTCCTCTCTGTGGCAAGAAACTACTACTGGGACACTGCTATCATGGGACTCCTAGTCCTCCAGTGAAGTGCTTGGTAAATCAGTACTCATAAGCCTGGATATATAGCATCAAAATTGAGCTTAGAAGGAAAAGAATATATATATATATATATATATATATATATATATATATATATATATATATATATATATATATATATATATTTCTTTTCCTTCTAAGCTCAATTTTGATGCTAGGCTCTGGGATCCAGCAAATGCACCCTGTTTTCTCTGCAATTTTTTTTTTTCAATCCTATTTTCAATCATCAAATGTTTCCTCCTTGTCCTACGTAAGCTGCAATCTATTTCAGGTTGCTCCTTTTTCTCCAACCAAGAGATCTCTGGAGAGGGACTTCCAGTAACCGACCACTTGTCAGATTGATGGGAATGCATTTTGACACCAGCAGGACATAGAGACGGGGGTCACTTCCCTTGGCTTTTCCAATTACGCCGTTTGCTTTGAGAAGCTGAATCAACCATGAATGTCACTCTGTTTTTGCCAGCTCAGAGGGCACCGTCTTGGCATTTAACCATATTAAATTATGAGCGGGCTACCAACCTTTCAGATTGCCTCGAAGCCAAGAAGGAAGAATCAGACAGGGGCTGTGGGGGGTTTAATCCCGTCTTTTTTTCCTCTCGTTTGGTTTCTTTTTGTTTTCTTTGGAATTAGATTTTAAAGGGGACCATGAGAGAGAGAGATACACACAGAGAGACAGAGGGAGGGAGGGAGGGAGGGAGGGAGAGAGAGAGAGAGAGAGAGAATAATCACTGTCACTAAGGGTGACATGTTCCACTATTTAAGAGCCTGCCAAAAAGAAGAAGAGGGGGTCAATTTATTTTCCAAAGCACCAGAAGACAAGACAAGAAGCAATGGATGAAAACTAATCAAGGAGAAAAGCAACCTATAATTAAGAAGAAACTTCCTAACAGTGAGAATAATTAACCAGAGGAACAGAAGAATTAGGATGAATATTATTTTTTTTCTATATGCCTAGTAAGTCCACACACTGTTACCATTTCAGACAAAGGGTTGTCCAATCCTTCCAGCAATGGAGCACCCACAAGTTATGCCATTGGTTTATTGCTCTCACAGTGAGGAAATGTATCCTTTGTTCTAGGTTCCTTCTAATCAAACAAATCAAGGAGACAGTGAGAACAATTAATTAATGGAGCAACTTGCCTTCCAAATTTGCAGGAGCTCCAACAATGGAAGGTTTTTAAGAAGAGACTGGATAGCCACTTGTCTGGATGGGTATAGCAATAGCACTTAGACTTATATACCACTTTACAGTGCATTACAGCCCTTTCTAAGCAGTTTACAAAGTCAGTCCATTGCCCACAAAAAATTGAAGTCCTCATTTTACCGAGCTCGGAAGGATGGAAGGCTGAGTAAACCTTGAGCCTGGTGAGATTCGAACTGCCAGATTGCAGGCAGCCAGCAGGCAGCAGAAGTAGCCTGCAGTACTGCACTCTAACCACTGTGCCACCGTGGCTCAGATAAGGTCTCTTCCTTGAACAGGAGGCTGGATTAGATGATCTCCAAGATCCCCCGCAGGCCCATGAGTCCAACTCTGTTATTTTGTAAATTAGGAAAGCTCTTTGTCTCTACTTCATTCCTTTGAAAAAATAAAACAGTTACCTCTTGTCCTTCTTTTCATTAAAGAAGGGGGCCAATCTATTCTCCAAACAGTGGTGGAATTCAATTTTTTTTTAACTACCGGTTCTGTGGGTGTGGCTTGGTGGGCATGGCAGGGGAAGGATACAGTAAAATCTCCAGTCCAAAGTGGAATTTGCCAGTTCTCTGAACTACTCAAAATTTCCACTACTGGTTCTCCAGAACCGGTCAGAACCTGCTGAATACCACCTCTGTCTCCAAAGCACCAGAAGGCAAGAAAGAAAGAATGGAAACTAATCAAGGAGAGAAGCAACCTTGAACGAAGGAGAAATTTCTTGATAGTGAGAACAATTAAAGAGAACAGTGGAGCGTCTTGCCTTGAGAAGGTGTGGGTGCTCCAACACTGGAGGTTTTTAAGAAGAGACTGGACAGCCATTTGTCTGGCATGGTATAGGATCTCCTGCTTGAGCAGGGGGCTGGACTAGAAGACCTTCCAGGTCCCTTCCGACTCTGTTCTTCTGTTCCGTTAAATACAACCCCACAAAGTTTATTCGCAAAGGCCTGTTTTATCTGGAGATCGTCTGGATAATAAGAAATAACATTGGCTCATGGCAGCATCCTAGAATAATATCCGCTCAGCTATCTCTTTCGCGCAGTGTGTTTTATCTAATATTAAACAAAACCTGGGCAGGCGACCGAGGCAAGCATTGTGCAATCAAAATGGCTGGCATCGCACTATCTCCCTTCTCCACCAAGTATTAAAGTAAAACTTACGATCTACAGTTTGATGAGAGACGAACCATCACGCTTTAGGTGGGGTAACGAAGAGATTAATGTTAATATCGCTGCTATCCTAGGATGAATATATATATATTTCTAAAAGACTTGTATTTCTTTAATATTGTTGTACTAAAATGAATGAATGAATGAATGAATGAATGAATACATACATACATACATACATACATGCACATACATATATATGTATATATAAATATGTATACACACATACACACACACATACCATGAATACATACACATACACACACGCACACGCACACACACACACAAACACACACACAGACACACACATCAATCAATCCGAATGGAGCTGGAAAAGACTTGGAGACCTTCTATTCCAGGGCTGTCAAACTTGTGGTCTGTGGGCTGGATGCATCACACGTTGGCCATGCTCACCCCCATTTTAGCGAAGGGAGGGAAAGTTGTGATGTGTCACGTGACGACAACATGACACCGCAAGTTTGACACCCCTGTTCTAGTCCAATCCTCACTCAAGCAGGAGACCCTATACTATTTCAGACAAGTAATTCTCCAATCTCTTCTTAAAAGCCTCCAGTGATGAAGCACCCACAACTTCTGGTGGCAAGCTGTTCCACTGGTTGATTGTCCTCACTGTTAGGAAATTTTTCCTTCGTTGCAGGTTGCTTCTGTCCTTGATTGGTTTCCATCCATTGTTTCTTTTCTTGCCTTCTGGTGCTTTGCAGAATAGGTTGACCCCCTCTTCTTTGTGGCAGCCTCTCAAATATTTGAATACTGCTATCATATCTCCCCTAATTCTTCTTTACCTTAGACTAGCCAAACCCAAATCCTGCAGCCATACTTCATATGGTTTAGTTTTCAGGCCTTTATTAATCATCTTACTTGCTCTTCTTGGCACTTTTCCCCAAAGTTTTGACATTGTTTTTGTAATGTGGTGACCAAAATGGAATGCAATATTCCAGGTGGAGCAAGGCGGTCCTAGAATGGATCCCACTTGATCAAAAGCATCCACAAAACAAACCTAAAACAAGATGGTTCCAAATATTGGAATGTGCTGAGATGAGTAGATTGACATTTGAAATTAGAGAGCAAGAGGATAAACAATTTTATAAAATTTGGGACCTTTTCTATCAATGGTTGGATGATAAAATATAATAATAGAATATTTAGAATGTTAGATAATAAGGAATATTTTTTTCTTTTTCTTTTGTTATTTGATATCATATTTATAAAGTTCTTTTAGGATAGATTTGGTATGATTATATGATTTGCTATAGAATAAACTACCTAAATTATAGTTATCTCATAAAGTATGAACGAATAAAATTATAGTCAAATGATTTTCTAATAGTGATACTAGGATATATAAGTTTGGATTGATAATATGAGTTATTATGTAATGTAACTGTAATTGAGACTACGAAATGAATGCACAAAACTGATGAACCAACCGACACACTGTTTGTATATATGTATGGAAGAGAGCTGATGTTTTTATGTTTTGTTTGTTTTGTTTGTTTTTAAAAAATCAATAAAATTGTTTTCAAAACAAAACAAAACAAGATGGTACCATGACATCAGCAAGTATGGTGGGCCCAACTGGCAAAAGTTGGCCCAGGACCATCTTGGTTGATAATATGTAGAAGAGGCCTTCATCTTGCAGTGGATAAATAACTGCTATGAAGATGAAGATGATGATGATATTCACTCGGTTATCTCCAGTGGTGGGATTCATTTTTTTTTTTTATTACTGGTTCTGTGGGCATGGCTTGATGGGCGTGGCAGGGGAAGGATATACTGCAAAATCCCCATTCCCTCCCCATCCCACTAACCTGCTTTACAGCTCCATTCTCCTGTGCAGGGCAACTCAAGAAGACCCAGACGATCAGCTGGGATTCAAGAGGCAGAGAATAGATGGGGGCAGGGCCAGTCAGAGGTGGTATTCCAAACTACTCAACATTTCCTCTACTGGTTGTCCAAACTATTCAAAATTTCCGCTACCGGTTCTCCAGACCTGGTCAGAACCTGCTGAAGGCCACCTTTGGTTATTTCCCTGTAGCACAGCAGGGTTTGGATCAAACTTTTCATGGAGGTCAATATTCCCCATAACATTCTGATTGGAATACTTGTCGAAGATATTTAAGTAAATCACCAAAAGAATTAATGGAGGCTTTGACACACCATGTAAACCTTGGCTTGTTTTAATCTGAGTTAAGGTTACTTGGCTTGGTGGCTTGGTGGGTTATACGAAGCCTGCCTGCTTGCTGATTTGATGGACCGGTGCTTTGTGCGATTCTGGGTTGGTTTTGTAACAATTTCATTAAAGATTAGATCATAAAATTTAACCTAATACAAGATATAAGTATACAAAAAGGAAGGAAGGAAGGAAGGAAGGAAGGAAGGAAGGAAGGAAGGAAGGAAGGAAGGAAGGAAGGAAGGAATGACGAGCAGGAGCAGGAAAGGAAGAAAGGAGGAAGAGCAGGAAAGGAAGAAAGGAAGAACAGAGGAAGGGAGAGAGGGAGAGAGAAAAGGGTTAAAGAGGAGAGAGAGAGAGAGAGAGAGAGAGAGAGAGAGAGAGAGAGAGAGAGAGAGAGAGAGAGCTTTCCTGTGGGAACCAAGGACATTCTCACAGGTAGCTGGCCTGTGAGAGTAGTGAAGTAACCAAGCAACCAGCCAGCACTTGGATTGAACAGCATGATCAGTGACTTGTGGGGGAAGTGGAAAACATTTATCTTTTAATTAGGTGAAAGCCACAGAAAATCTCAGAGTTGGCTTTCACCAGTTGTGCCAATGTGCTGTATCCAATAAATTGTTTTGTTGAGGAATTCGCCTGTCTCAGAGTTCTGCTTTCTATGGGTGCGTTTCTTGGAACGCTGATACAGGCATTCAAATTTCACTTCTGATGACTGTGACTTGTGCTCCTTTGTGACCTAATTCTTCAACCATGCGAGCCACCAACATATCCATTGGTCAGTTAATTTTATCATGTTTTTTATAGATTTCTGGAACTCCACCCTGAGTGATATACAGCATCTTTAAATAGATTTCCTATTGTGGGAACAATTCCATGAGTATTTCAATGAAAGTGTTTGTGTGAAGTGCAGAAAATCCTAGACTTATGACCACAATTGAACCCCAGATTTCCGTTGATAAGTTATATGGTTGTTAAGTGAATTTTTATCATGTTTTTATAGATTTCTGGAACTCCACCCTGAGTGATATACAGCATCTTTAAATAGATTTCCTATTGTGGGAACAATTCCATGAGTATTTCAATGAAAGTGTTTGTGTGAAGTGCAGAAAATCCTAGACTTATGACCACAATTGAACCCCAGATTTCCGTTGATAAGCGATATGGTTGTTAAGTGAATTTTGCCCCCTATTACAGCCTTCCTTGCCACCATTGTTAAGTGAATGGCTATTAAAAGTTTTTGCAGCATGAATTCAGCTCCAGAAAAAAACCCACAGATGGCTGATGCTTCATTTAACTTCTTTATAAAAACATATAAAGTAAATTTTACAATACCAGGTGTAGATTTCTCTAGCATGGAGCAAACTCAAACCGAAGTAGACATGTTACAGGTTCAGAGCAGAACAGCGACTCAGGAGCTCAGAAACAGACATCAGTTTCACTTTAGTTCAGCAGGCTAGCAAGACACACAGCAGATGAGAGAAGCAGTTTCATTTTCAACAGACAGACTCAGAGCTTAACAAAGCTTCAGAGCTTAATATAGAGCCACGCTTAGGCTACTTTTAGTTTCAGTTTCCAAACAGTCCTCATTGGCTGACTTAGTCGCTATGCCTATTCATTGGTTGACTTTGTTACCATGCTCTATTCCAGTTTGTGAATATACTCTGACAATGACTGTACTTGTTAAGTGAGTAACATGGTGAATCTGGCTCCCCCATTGATTCTGCTTGTCAGAAGGTCACAAAAGGAGACTCCGTGATCCTGGGATGCCGCAATTGTCATAACTATGAGTCCATGGCCACCTGTCTGAATTTTGATTACTTGACAACGGGAATGCTGCAATGGTCCTAAGTGTGAAAAGCACCACAAGTCACTTTTCTCAGCACCATCGTAACTTTGAACTGCCATTAAATTAACTGTTGTAAGTTGAGGACATCCTGTGTTGAATTCTGCAGAAGAAACCAACATATGCAGTGATTTCCAGATGGGTTTCCACCGCCTTCAACTGAACGGTATCCTCTGATTTTATAAGCCATGTGTCAGGGTTCTGAAAATTGCCCTAATTAAATTATGAGGCTCAAGCCAAGATTCAAAGAAATTCGAAAAGATTTATTGGGAGCAACCTGTCAGCCAATGAAATGAAGCCAAATGAAGCCAACTCTGGCATACATAATTTACAGTCACCTGTGAACCTGTTTTCCCCCTCGCCACCGGGTTATCATAAATCAGATTCTCCAAAGAAGCACCTCACAGATTGGGTGTCATCAATCATGTTCTCCAATGTGGGAAGAAGATCCGGTAGCCTAGCTACAATCTTTGTATATAAGGGTGGAATGTACTTCAGGTTTTAACGCTCCTTCAGATATTCCCCTCCTTGTTTATGGCAACTCGAAAACAGGCATAGAAATGTTTTATAAGTTCATAATGCTTCTGCCACAATTAACATCGGAAATATGGGGATTGGATTACTGCCATGCGCTCTACAGGCAGCTACCCTTTGAACAGTCACTAAATCAACAGTTGTAAGTCCAGAACCGACCTATATCATCTTCATTTAATGACCCTGTAATTCCTTGCCAGGTGGAGTCTGG